>NC_133654.1:267365087-267513317 GCF_009905375.1 Apium graveolens | reverse complement strand
AAAAAAGGGCGTGGCTGGGTTAAGAATTGATATTTTATGGCATTAGATAGGTTGGAATGGAGATTTATTGATACACGATTAAAGTTCTCTTTTACAACTTAAACAACTTTGGTACACTTTATTTTTTCCTTTTCACCATGTTCCAGATTCAAGTATCCACCAGTAGCACTTAATATGTTAATTATATGATAAAAAGGATTTTAACATAAAATTAATTTGTCGAAAAATATGTGTAAGTAAAACAAAATTGAACACAATGTGTCTCTAATTAATAACCACTCTTTAATTTTGATCAAATTTCTTCATTGCAAAGTAACATTATAAAAAATTAGAGCCTCCATGTATTGAGAAATACATGTATACAACACTCTATAATCCACCAGCATACCACGAAAATTATAATGTTTCTATCATCTCTACTATTTTCTTATTTATTTTAAATTTAGATTAATTTTAATTTCCATATTGTTAACCATGTTTATTAGATTTAAGGTTTAAGAAATCAAATACCATTACTCAGCTCTATCATACACATTACCATTCTCTTATAGAACTTAAATAAATTGGGATATTTTGATAAAGTTTTTGGAGAAAACCTTACCATTTAGCGATATCATTATATATCATTAAGCGTGAAGGTCTGCTCCAAAGAATATAATCCATTGGTACATCAAGCATTTTCTTGGTGTTGGTGATATTGATGACAAAGTTGTTCTCAATGAACGGAAAGTTATTAATTTTTGATTATCTTGGAAAGTGTTTTTATATTTTTAAGATTTAACATAACGTTATTATATAATTTTATGTGCAAAAATTCATAAGCGACAATATCTGATAGTGGCTATAATACATAAGTTGTATTATAGAAAATGTGATCATATATTCTTGATTCTAGCAAACTACAATAATTATTGAAATCACTTTATATGTTGAAATATATCTGACCCTCCTAACCCTTCTAACACAGAGTCTTATATATTATTTTTATATATAAAGAATAAGTCATGAGTTGCTTATGTAATGAGAGCCAAAAAGGTGAACAAATTGTAACTCCTTAGTTTTGATGATCACACACAGCAAGCCATCATGTTGTTATTTGAGAATGTTGCAGGATATAACAGCTTAATGCCATTGTTTTAAGTATCATGACAGCAAGCTATCATAAGACAGTAATCTATTTCAGCAAGCTATGATCACATTGTCAGAATAACAGCAAGCCAAGATGCACAGTCCAGATTCAACAAGGAAGTCGAATTTCATGGAGATTTTATAGGATCTTCATATATATCAGTTGTAAGGACTTCTCTAATATAAATACGTGCATGATATATATAGAGCTCATTTATAAAACGTTTTTACATTCAAATTGATTTCCTAAAGAATAGGAGTTTGTTTCTCTTTCAAACTCTTTCTTTATCTTCTGATTAAAACGTTTTATCCTCTACTAAATAGAAGAGATATTTTCTGAACGTTGGACTTCTTGTTTCTCTTCTAACGTATACATGAACGTTGGAAAACCATCCCAACGATCTTACACGGTAGAATTGGATTCTAGCCGTTGTAATTTGTTGAGGCTGTTTTCAAACGTTAATGTGTGGTTATATAAGTTTTTTCTTGCAGTTTTATGAGGACGACTATGCAAGCAAGAACACATACAACTCCTGATCTTTATTGTTTCTAAACTACTCTCGAGCTATAAATATATACCAATGTTTCATCTTAGAGAGGTTATAGTTTGAGTTGTAAACTTTCTCATGATTGTATGTTTCAAATTGTATTGATTAGTTGTGGATAAGTTGGTAGGGAAACAAGGGTTTAGTGGTACTTGATAGAGGAGTTTGTACTACGGGGTAGTATAGTACTTAGAGAGCAGGTTCTTAAACAGGGTTTCAGCAAGCCATTATCAGCAGCTGGATAAAGGGAGATATATGTTGTATCTTGTAGTTGTAACCTTCATTCATCAATAATATATTCTCTTACCAAGTTGGTAAGGGACCAGGACGTAGACCATAGGGGCTTAGGGGTCGAACCTGGCTAAAATTCTTGTGTGTTCTATTTACTTTCCTGCACATTATTTTCTGCATTGCATTTAGTCATCTCAGCTTACTATCATTGTCAGATTATAGTTCAGTTGGTAAAATCTCAGTAAGCTATTATTGGGTAAAATTTAAAAGTAATCCTAGTTAGCCATAATCACCTATTCACCCCCCTCTAGGTGTAATTTCAGTTGGTATCAGAGCATTGGTATACTAATCTTTCTGTAACAGGAATAGTATTCGATCAAAATGGCTGACAAATATCCCGAAGGAACCTCAGATTACCGAGCACCTCTCTTGCTTGGTACAGAAAACTATAACTGGTGGAAAGGTCGCATGGAAGTGTATCTATCCAGGGAGCCACTAGCTTTGAGAGTTATTCAGAAGGGTCCTTTTTGAGTTCAAGGACAAAGAAGGCAAAGTGAAAGACGTTATGATCTCACAGAGGCTGAACTAATCAAATACAGCTTCAATGGAAAGGCTAGGAATTCTCTCATGAATGGGTTATGTCCTAGTGAATGTGATAAATCTCTTCATGCAAATCAGCTAAAGAGATATGGGATACTCTGGAATTATATCACGAAGGATCCAAGAGTTTAAGAAAGGTGAAATTGAGTAAACTAATGAATGAGTTTGGAAATTTCAAGCTTCAAGACGGAGAAACTATTCGAGAAAGTCAAGCTAGATTCCAGATAAATCTGAATGCTTTAAAGCAGCTTGGCAAACATATCCCACAAGAGGAATCAACATGAAGATACTTAGTGCTGTGCCATTTATCCATGAACCAAAGGTAACAGCTCTAGAATCCTCTCCAACTATAGATACTATGGATCAATTGGCTGTTTTTGCAGAATTGGAACAATTTGAAAGCAAAATCAAGGAAAGCCAATCAAGTTCTATCCAAGCTCCAGTTGCTCAAATGAAGCAATTAGCTCTTCACACTAATGATAGCTTACTGGAATCTGAAGATGAGTCAGACGAAGAACTAGCTTTAATATCCAGAAAGATCAGAAAGATGATCGAGAAGAAGAACAAGCTGAAAAGAGATAAAGGCAGATTTTCCAACAACAAGAAGCCCAACAAGGATTCTAAAGATCAGACATGCTTTGAATGTGGAAAGTCAGGCCATTATAAGCGGGACTGCTACAAATTGAAGTCAAAACAGCAAACTGTCTTCAAGGATAAGAAGAAAGCTAAAGCTCTAATGACTTGGAGTGATGATGACTCGGTTTCCAGTGATGATTCAAGTGGAGACATGGTCAATCTTGCCCTAGTTGGACTTGATGATGATTCTGTTCGAGGAAATTCAGAAAGTGGATACCTAGAAAGTGATTCAGAAGAAGATCAGAGTGAAGTAAACTCTTGTAAATATAATTTATCTTCTGAAAATATTGTTTTGGAACCACTAACCATGCAGGAATGTAAGAATGTATCTATGGGTGAATATTATTCTCTTAAAGCTGAAAATAGCAAGCTAAAAGAGAAGAATAATTATCTCAAGACTATGGTTCAAGATTTGATGAGCAAAGTAGATACTTGGATTGACAAGAAGGTACCTACACAAGCTGACAAAGAGGCTGAAATCAAGGATCTTCAAGCTAAAGTTAGTCATGTGGAAACTTCAACAAAATTCTCCTCAAAAGAAACAAGACTCAATTAATGGAGATCACAGAGTTAAAGAAGGAGATTGAAACAAGGGATGAATGTTTGGAGTTGTTCAAACTCAGAGAATCAATAGATGCAACACCTTCAAATCAAGCAGAAGAACCATCTCAGCAAGCTGAAATCATAAGTCAGCAAGCTGAAAAGATTGATCTGCTCACAAAGGAAGTTGAGGATCTGAAAAAGGGCATGGGATCGTTTGTTCAAGGAGAAGAAAGTCTCAAATCTATGATGAACAACACAAATATTCCATTGGTCAGAGAAGGAATTGGAATGAATGCAAACAAGAAGGACAAAGCTCTAAGATATGAAGGAAAACATGGCATACCATATGATTATGCTATGCCTTGGAAGATATGCAACAGATGTGAAAGAAAGGGCATCTTGAAAAGCATTGCAAAGTTCAGAATGGACAAAAATCATACCATGGAGGAAACAAACAGAAAACAGCTTACTATGATCAGAATGACAGAACAAAGACAGCTTACCATCATCAGGCTGGCAGAGTTAAATCACCTAGATTTATCCAAAAATGGATAAAGAAATCTGATTTACATGTTTTATATGTTTTATCTGCTAACCATGTCGGACCCAACAAACTTTGGGTACCAAAAGGTTGAGTTGTTTTATATGTTTTGTAGATGTGTCTTGCCGCTCGAGTCAAATCAACTCAATGGATTTTAGATAGCGGATGTACTAGACATATGAGTGGAGACAAAGCACAATTCTTGAGTCTTCAGATGAAAAAGGGTGGAAGAGTGACTATTGGTGATAGCAAAACTCTTCAAATTCTTGGAAAAGGTAAAATAGGTAATAAACACATTTCAATTGATAAAGTTCAATATGTTAAAGGCCTTAAATATAATCTGCTTAGCATAAGTCAGTTATATGATGATGGTCATACTGTTAACTTTGGTATTGATAAGTGTATTATTACTATTGGTACTAGCAAAGTCCCCCTAGTTGCTAGAAGGGAAGGAAATATATTTATTTGGACTTTGAGTTGCAGAAAACAGCTTGCTGTCTTGCTGCAATAGACACTGATCCTTATGTTTGGCATAGAAGATTGGGTCATGCTCACATGGACTTACTTAACAAGCTTTCAAAGAAGAAGCTAGTCAGAGGTTTACCCAAAATCAAGTATGTCAAGACTGAGGTGTGTTCGGCATGCCAATTAGGCAAGCAAATTAGAAGTACTCACAAAGCAAAGAAAATGGTATCTACTTCTAAACCCTTAGAACTTTTACATTTAGACTTATTTGGTCCAGAAGCTTATAAAAGTATAGGAGGTAAGCAATATGGTTTTGTAATTGTTGATGATTATTCTCGTTTTACATGGGTATTGTTTCTTAGAACTAAAGATGCTGCTTTTAATGAGTTTGAGAAACTAATTAAATTACTTGAGAATAAGCTCAATACAAAGCTTGTAGGAATAAGGAGTGATCGAGGTGGTGAATTCCAAAAAGACTTTGTTACTTATTGTGAAGAAAGAGGAATATCACATGAATTCTCGGCTCCAAGGACTCCACAACAAAATGGTGTGGTGGAACGCAAGAATAGGTCACTGCAAGAGACAGCAAGGACTTTGTTGCAAGAAAGCAAGTTACCTAGAAGTTTTTGGGCAGAAGCAGTCAACACAGCATGCAATGTTCTGAATAGAGTATTGATAAGACCTATTTTGGACAAGACTCCATATGAATTGCTCAAGAAAAAAAGGCCCAACATCAGTTACTTCAGAATCTTTGGCTCAAAGTGTTTTGTGCTCAAGATAATTGGTAATGATGGTAAATTTGATGCTAAATCTTATGAAGCTATTTTTCTTGGTTATTCTATGAATAGTAAAACCTATAGAGTTTATAATTTGTCTAAGCATATTGTTGAGGAATCTATAGATGTTACTTTTCAAGAATCTAACAATGATCTTCCAAGAGATGAGGAAGATGATGCAGGTGAAACTGGACAACAGCAAGATGAAACAGAGAAGGCTACTCCAAAACAGCAAGCTGAAACAGAGACTGATTCTGGAAAACAGCAAGCTGAAATTGAAACTGCCTCAGGAAATCAGCAAGCAGAAACCTTCTACTCCAGTTGATGATGCAATTGTAAAGATGGCAAAGCTGACTCTTGATGGTCCTAGAGGAAATAGAGCAAAGGATATAATGTCAATCTATGATTGTGAAGACTTAGCTCCTCCATCTAAGATAATGAAGACTTCACATGAAGATATTGCAAAGCATTCATTGCCAAAAGCTACACGGACAGTGAAGAATCACCATCCTGAACAGGTTATTGGTGATATTTCTGATGGTCTCAAGACAAGAAAAGGCACTGCAAACTTTTGTGCTTATGCTGCATTTTTAGCTCAAGCGGAACCCAAGAATGTCAAAGAAGCACTTGAAGATGAAAATTGGATCACAGCTATGCAAGAAGAACTCAATCAATTCGAACGATGTGATGTTTGGGAACTGGTCAAGCCACCAAAGGATGCTTCAATCATTGGTACAAAATGGATTTTCAAGAATAAAGTGGATGAATTTGGTATTGTTACTCGATATAAAGCAAGGCTCGTAGCACAAGGGTACAACCAACAAGAAGGCATTGACTTTGATCAAACTTATGCTCCAGTAGCTAGATTGGAATCAATTAGGATGCTTCTTGCTTATGCATGCTTCAAGAAGATCAAGCTACATCAAATGGATGTCAAAAGTGCTTTTCTTAATGGATTTTTGGAAGAGGAAGTTTATGTTAAGCAACCCCCTGGTTTTGAACATGAACAACATCCGGACTATGTTTACAAGCTCAAGAAGGCATTATATGGCTTAAAGCAAGCACCAAGGGCTTGGTACAAGAGGCTTAGTAAGTTTTTGATCAAAAATGGATTCATTCGAGGTAAAATTGATCCTACTTTATTTACTAAGCAAAATGGTAATGATATTTTGATTGTCCAGATATATGTAGATGATATAATCTTTGGATCCACTAATGATTCTATGTATGAGTGGTTTTCTAAGTGTATGAGCAGTGAATTTGACATGAGCATGATGGGTGAGCTCAATTATTTCTTGGGGCTCCAAATTAAATAATCTAAAGATGGAATTTATGTGCATCAATCAAAATATGTCAAGAATTTGCTGACCAGATTTGGTTTTGACAATGTCAAACCGAAATCTACTCCAATGAATCAAAATAGCAAGCTGACATCGGATGAAAAAGGTAAAGCTGTTGATATCAAGAAGTATAGAGGTATGATTGGTAGTCTTTTATATCTTACTGCTTCTCGGCCAGATATTATGTATAGTGTTTGTGTATGTGCTCGTTTTCAAGCTAAACCTAAGGAATCACACTTAAATGCAGTTAAAAGAATATTTCGATATTTAAGTGGGACTATTAATCTTGGGTTATTTTATCCTATTACAAGCACATTTGATCTTGTGGGGTATAGTGATGCTGACTATGCAGGTTGTCAAACTGATAGAAAGAGCACAAGTGGTGTTTGTACATATTTAGGACAAAGTCTCGTATCTTGGCAAAGTAAGAAACAAACTTCAGTTGCATTATCCACAGCAGAAGGTGAGTATTTGGCAGCTGGTAGCTGTTGCTCTCAAATTTTGTGGATGATTCAGACTCTACGAGATTTTGGAATCAAGTGTGGCAAAGTTCCAATCTATTGTGACAACACTAGCACCATTAACATATCAAAGAATCCAGTTAATCACTCAAGAACAAAGCATATTGATGTTCGTCATCATTTCTTGAGAGATAATGCTGCCAAAGGTAAGATTAAATTAGTTTTTGTACCTACTGAATATCAATTGGCAGATATCTTTACAAAACCCCTTGGCGAAGCAAGATTTTCTACCATTCGAAGGGAACTTGGCATGTGCAGTGTATAATGACAAGCTATCTTTAGAAATTTGGTAATGTTAGCTTACTATCATTTTTCATATTAGCTTACTATGATTGGTTATTTAAATGACATTTCTTGTGTTAAGTTATTTTTTTAATTATGATATGTCATTCTCTGTTTAATTATATTTAAATATTGCATGATTTGCTGATTTAATTGTTAAATGATTATAGTACTAATTGTGGTGTTTTAGATATATTTAAGATGTTATTTTGATAAGTGTTAGAATTAGGATAATTATTATTTGTTTTTAAATCTTATCCTAAATTCTCCCCTAAAAAGGCTATCAAAACACGGGTTAGGGTTTTAGTTCCTATTTCACCGCCGCTCAGTCATTTTTCTACTTACCGTCTTCTCTCCAACATCATCAATTTGATCTTATCATGGTTCGAGCACAAGGAAATCAAATCTTCTCGCAAATCGTTCTGTCTCTAAACAAGATAACACCGTGGTTGATTGGGGAAATGAAAGTGCCGATAAAATGTCTCAAACTCCTGATTCCAAGAAGCTCAAGATCACTCTATCATTTGACTCTCCGGATTTGGAACAGAGGTTCACTAAGAATGCATTGGATTCTCATCTCATTCTTCCTGGTATTCCAGTCGTCGGTAAGCTTCTTCAACAATCTGGTGCTTTAGCTTTGTTTAAGACTGTTGGTATGAATAATTTTGTGCTTGAATTACCGAAAGTTTATTACCCTGATTTAGTTCATGAATTTTATGCGAATTTGCATGAGGATAAGTTTAGTAATTATGTGTCCACAGTTCGTGATAAGCGTATTCGATTGAACCCTCCTTTTCTTAGCTCATTAATTAAGTTTGAGAATCCAACTGAGATTGAGGTTTTTACTGAAAAGGGTTATGTTGTGTTACCTAATTTTTCTATAATGGATCAATTTAAGTTGCTGTTAGGGTCTGATAGCAATATGGAAGAAAATCCCCAACCTCCATCCACTACTTTAGTCACTCCAATGGCTCATTTTCTGTTTAAAATTTGTCGTGCTAATGTGTGTCCTAGAGGTGGAAACAAATCCACTTTCAGTTGTCAGGATGTTACTGTGGTTGCCATGATTTTAGCCGGTAGGGCTTTTGACTTGTCTCATTTGATTCTCAAGAATATGCTAGCTGCTGTGAATCAGAAGAAAATATGTTTGCCTTATGGGTTGTTATTATCCAAGATTTTTGACTCATTTAAGATTGATCTTAAGTCTGCTGATAAGTTGTCTGTAAAGGAGGTGTTGGATGCTAAAACCTTAGCAATGTCCAACTTGCATATTAAAAAAGGTGAGTTGGTCAGGATCATTCCTAACCCCTGCTGTAGCTGAGCCCTCAGCCTTTTCTCCAACTGCTGAGATGATGCACCTGCTTAAGGGTATTCAAGATGACAATATTCTACTTTTTGGACATATGGATGCTACTACAGAGCAAGTGAATCAGCTGAAGACTGAGATTAAGGGATTGAAAGATATTATGCTTAACTTCATGTCTGCTGCAAAACCCTCGACTTCTCAATCAAATGTTATTTTAGAAACTAGACTAGATGATTTGGTAACTACTGCTGGAAATATGGAAAATGAAGATCAGCTAGATGATTATTTTTCTCCAAAGGATGATGCTGTCAACACTTCTGATCAGCCTTCAACCTAGATCTTTTTGATGCTTTAAGGGGGATAAATTTAGGAGACTTATTTTATGATGATTATGTTTATTTCTGTTTGGTTATTAAGACTATCTTCTGTTGACTTATGGTTAAGAATTTATGTTGACTAGTTGGCTTATGTTTAATCTGTGGTGTGCTACTTGGTTTATGATGCTACTTGGTTTAAATTGATTTTTGGTTTTTAAGACTTGATGTAATGATTTATGCTGGTTGTTAGTTATGATTGGATATGCATATGTGTCATTTATATTAATTGCAGTAATATGTTATAAGTTTTTGAGATATGCATAGATTTAGGGGGAGTTTTTATAATTCTCCTAAATGTGTGTAATCATCAAAAAGGGGGAGATTGTAACTCCTTAGTTTTGATGATCACAACACAGGAAGCCATCATGTTGTTATTTGAGAATGTCTGCAGGATATAACAGCTTAATGCCATTGCTGTTTAAGTATCATGACAGCAAGCTATCATAAGACAGTAATCTATTTCAGCAAGCTATGATCAACAGTGTCAGAATAACAGCGAGCCAAGATGCACAGTCCAGATTCAACAAGGAAGTCGAATTTCATGGAGATTTTATAGGATCTTCATATATATCAGTTGTAAGGACTTCTCTAATATAATATACGTGCATGATATATAGAGCGCTCATTTATAAAACATTTTTACTTATTCAAATTGATTTCCTAAAGAATAGGAGTTTGTTTCTCTTTCAAACTCTTTCTTCTATCTTCTGATTAAAACGTTTTATCCTCTACTAAATAGAAGAGATATTTTCTGAACGTTGGATTTCTGTGTTTCTCTTCTATCTAACGTATACATGAACGTTGGAAAACCATCCCAACGATCTTACACGGTAGAATTGGATTCTAGCTGTTGTAATTTGTTGAGGCTGTTTTCAAACGTTAATGTGTGGTTATATAAGTAGTTTTCTTGCAGTTTTATGAAGGATGACTTTGCAAGCAAGAACACATACAACTCCTGATCTTTATTGTTTCTAAAATACTCTCGAGCTCTGAATATATACACGTGTTTCATCTTAGAGAGAGTTTATCGTTTGAGTTGTAAACTTTATCATTGATTTATAATTTTCAAATTGTATTGATTAGTTGCCGGATAAGTTGGCTAGGGAAACAAGGGTTTAGTGGTACTTGCTAGAGGAGTTTGTACTATGGGGTAGTATAGTACTTAGAGAGCAGGTTCTTAAACAGGGTTTCAGCAAGCCATTATCAGCAGCTCGGATAAAGGGAGATATATTGTTGTATCTTGTAGTTGTAACCTTCATTGATCAATAATATATTCTCTTACCAAGTTGGTAAGGGACCAGGACGTAGACCATAGGGGCTTAGGGGTCGAACCTGGCTAAAATTCTTGTGTGTTCTATTTACTTTCCTGCACATTATTTTCTGCATTGCATTTAGTCATCTCAGCTTACTATCATTGTCAGATTATAGTTCAGTTGGTAAAATCTCAGTAAGCTATTATCGGGTAAAATTTAAAAATAATTCTAGTTAGCCATAATCACCTATTCACCCCCCTCTAGGTGTAATTTCACAAATTGAACATGCGATTTTGTACTCGTTCCATTAAACTTTTATGTGGTCTCAGGCATCACTTGATCTAATATTCGAGGAAAGACTTGAGAACGTAATAGCAAGGCACACTCCCCTTGCAACAACAACAAGTTAAATGCTTTATTCTTATATGCAGCTTAAGCAAAACACTGAAAATATTTTTTGTTTCATTATGTATTCTTTGTGAGATGCATAGAAAGTAGAAACATGTTGAAACCATTATTTGTAGGTACAATGCAAATATTACAAACCAAGTCATTTTATAGATGATTTAAGAATTACAAGTGCAATGATTTTAATTTTAGTCAATTTTTATTTCATCATCTAATTGCTGACAGAATTTTAAGAATCGGATTATTCTGTGCTCATCTTTGTTTTACATTTTTGGATATTGTGTGACTATATGTTCATATCACAGGTTTGTTGTGGAGGCCTGGGGGCTGAAAAATTGCACTGAGAAAGATGAACGGTTTAGTCATATTAGTCATATTGTTAGTGCGGTTATGGTACCTGCGTACATTGATAGTTGAGAAGTTATTAGAAGGGCATAGAATGATACAACTGGATCTTATGGCTTGGACTTAATAAAGTAGCAAGAATGGATTCGAGGATAGATCATGTGAGAAATCTAAATGAGGTATATTATCATTTCTTATATTTGATGTTATAGATTTTGTTGCATCTACATATTGACCAGAGACAAGACTAATAGTAAAATATGTTAGTTCCTCAATTCTCTTTGAGAAACTTTAACAAAACTTTGTCAAATTCATAATATGAGCCATAACCTTGTATCCTACTTCCTTTTGCTAAGACCACACAATCAGTCATAAACGAGACAAGTTATACATATTTTCTCTCTATTTACCTCTTACTAACCATTTCTAAAAACAATGAAATATTTATAAATATTCTACTATAAACATACGGGTGTTTTTTGTAGTTGCAAGTGATAGGGTGTCTTACTGGTATTGAGATGATTCTTAAGGATGTTGGTTACTTGGTACAACTTGGAAGTGGGGTTGCTGCTCCTTCTGCAAACATGGAGAACAACATGCCAATGATTCCATCCTCTAGATACCCCATTAGTGATTGCAGCAACTATTACTATTTCTAAATCATTTTATGCTAAATAATATGTAAAAAACATGCTTCATGTGTGGTGGTCTACAGTAGACTTACTATATCTTAAACACTGCTTCTTGGATTGATTTGCATGTTTCTTTGTTGACTTATTTTTATGTAAATTTTATTAAATTTAAATGAGTATTTAAAGTGTTGTTAGGACTTGGTTTTAGTGGAACAAGTCTTGAATTTTGGTCTGACTAATTCTATTAAAAACATGAATTGTAAGTTTCTTTATGGATTATTTAGGTACAAGAAGAACCAACTAAATTTCAACACTTGTACAGTCACGTCATTTTATAACTATTTTGGTACAAATTTTGGATTAAGTAGCATTATTAAAAAAACTCATTTACAAGAGATTTTGGATTAAGTAGCATTATTAAAACTCTCAGCGGCCTCTCTTCTTTCATCCTCTCTGTTAGGGTTTGTCTATTTTCAAGTAAATCGAGGGGCTTCCACTGGTTTTCTCCGGTGGAAAGCCCCAACCCCTTTATTTTCTGTTATTCTCGTTTATTTCCTTTCAATAAAATCCAATTTTTTGGGTGTTTGTGTGTCTCTC
Source organism: Apium graveolens (assembly GCF_009905375.1). Lineage (NCBI taxonomy): Eukaryota > Viridiplantae > Streptophyta > Magnoliopsida > Apiales > Apiaceae > Apium > Apium graveolens. The sequence goes on along the minus strand of NC_133654.1, from coordinate 267,500,791 downwards.
CTTTAGGAGTGTGTGTTTTGTCTCTCCTTTTGGAGTGTTTGTTATGTTTTTATTTAGTCATGGTTGGGTTTATCTGGTGATAGATGTGTTGAGGACAAATTTATTGATATTTTTGGTGATCTGCAAAGCCTGCATTGGATTTGGGACGGTGGTGATTATTGCAAGAGCTCACCTTTCACAACTAAAGATTGTTCATCTTTCATGGGTTTATACTTTCAGCATGTCTATAGCTGGTATCCGACATGTAGATAGCTGGGGTGCGTTCGGCATGTCTATAGCTGGTGTCCGGCATGTAGATAGCCGCTTCTTCAATCTTATTTTATGCGATTGGTGTTTGTGAACACTGGGCTAACCATAGTTTTTATGTAATATGGTCAATTGCGATGTTGCTATTTTCAGAGATGCTGCTGCAATTTGGATCGCTTCGGATGTCTTTGATTTCGTTTTTAATTTCAAGAATTTTTAAATTCTGTGTGTTAAAGGATCAGCAAACAAATCATCTAATTGTTTTTAGTATGTTATTTATTTTATCACCTGGTTGTATTGACAGTAGGGGTTTGTTCCGACTCTACTATATTCAATTTAATGAGAACTTTCTGCATTTGTCAAAAAAAAATCTAGGTACAAGAAGATAAATGCAATTAGAAGTTATTTTGCTTGCTTAAATACCAATAATAACTCTTTACTTACAAAGTGAGAAATATTATAGGTTCCATTAGCAAACAAAAATGAAATTTTGGTAGAATACAAAGCCAATAAGCCACAGTGGGAACATAATAATTATAATTAAATTGACTAATTTATTTCAACTAAAAATGATAAATGCTCATTTCAACTTAAAAGATAAATATTTAATAATTTAAATAAAGATAATTAAATAGTGTTAGGGGTGGCTTAATTAATTTACATATTTAGATTTTGGATCAAATGAATATTTCTAAAAAAATAATGAATTTGAATTTTATACAAAATTTTGAGGGCCAAGAATGGCGCAAATTACAGCACGTCCGAATTAGATATATGTAAAAAACTTAATTTTATTACTTTTCATTTCTTCGAAAAATAATGTACATTTGTTAAATTTTCTTTAAATATATTAAAGATGTGTAGAATTTTTTCCGATTTAGAATTTTATCCCCAAATATTTTAGTGTAAAAAATTGGATGAAAAATAAAACTATCAAAAAAATTATTTCGATATTTTTAAAATTCTGAATTTGAGTAAATCCAAGTTTTTTCTCTTAAGGAGAGAAGCAAATTTTTATAATAAAATATATGTTCATGCAGCTTCGGGCCTTTTTAAATATAACTTTCTTAAGATCGAATCAGACGAGTTTTTCAAAATTTTTATGGTTTATATTTAACACTAAATATAACGTATCATTTATCAGTATTAAGTACCTTATTTACAAATATTGATTCAATAATAATTAGTCGTTTTAGTAGTTATATAATTGGACTTTAAATTGGATCCTCGATAATTGTTCATTGTTTTTATTGAATTGTTTAAATTTATATTTTTATAAAATACTAGGTGTTGTTGGGAGGCGATAAAGATAAAATATTTTTTTTTCATATTCAGTATATAACATATTTTCTTATTCATTTATTAATGTTGTGTATTTTTTTAGAAAAGACATATCAATATATAAAGATAAATTAAATAGTGTTAAGGGTGGCGTAATTAATTTAAATATTTAGAATTTGGATCAAATCTATTTTTCTAAAAAAATAATGAATCTGAATTTTATACAAAATTTTGAGGCCCAAGAATGGCGCAAATTACGGCACGTCCGAATTAGATATATGTAAAAAACTTAATTTTATTACTTTTCGTTTCTTCTAAAAATAATGTACATTTGTTAAATTTCTTTAAATATATTAAAGATGTGTAGAATTTTATCCGATTTAAAATTTTATCCCAAAATATTTTAGTGTAAAAAATTGGATGAAAAATAGAACTATCAAAAAAATTATTTCGATAATTTTAAAATTTTGAATTTGAGTTAATCCAAGTTTTTTCTCTTTAGGAGAGAAGCAAAATTTTATAATAAAATATATGTTCAGACAGCTTCGGGCCTTTTTAAATATGATTTTCTTAAGATCGAATCATACCAGTTTTTCAAATCTTTTATGGTTTATATTTAACACTAAATATAATGTATTTTTATGTATCATTTATCAATATTAAGTACCTTATTTATAAATATTGATTCAATAATAATTAGTGGATTTAGTTCTTATATAATTGGACTTTAAATTGGATCCTCGATAATTGTTCATTGTTTTTATTGAATTGTTTAAACTTATATTTTTTGTAAAATACTAGTTGTTGTTGGGAGGCGATAAAGATAAAATATTTTTTTTTCATATTCAGTATATTACATATTTTCTTATTCATTTATTAATGTTGTGTATTTTTTTAGAAAAGACATATCAATATTCATTAATCTTGACATTTACGTATTTTATATAAGTTACTTTATAATTGAAGATTAAGTATTTAATTTGTTCAATTTATTTTGCAAACATAAATATGTTTATGATGATTATTTAAGCGACAATATCTGATAGTGGCTATAATACATAAGTATTACACAAAATGTGATCATATATTCTTGATTCTAACAAACTACAATAATTATTGAATTCACTTTATATGTTGAAATATATGTGACCCTCCTAACCCTCCTAAGTCTTATATATTATTTTTATATATAAACAAAAAGTCATGAGTTGCATATGTAATGAGAGCCAAAAAGGTGAAATAAATTGAACACGAGATTTTGTACTCATTCCATTCAACTTTTATCTGGTCTCAGGCATCACTTGATCTAATATTTAAGGAAAGACTTGATAACGTGATAGCAAGGCACACTCCCCTTGCAAAAACAACAAGTTCAATGCTTTATTCTTATATGCAGCTTAAGCAAAACATGAAAATATTTTTTGTTTGATTATGTATTCTTTGTGAGATGCATAGAAAGTAGAAACATGTTGAAACCATTATTTGTAGATACAATGTAAATATTACAAACCAGTTCAATTTATAGATGATTTAAGCATTACAAGTGCAATGATTTTAATTGTAGTCAATTTTTATTTCATCATCTAATTGCTTACAGAATTTTAAGAATCGGATTATTGTGTGCTCATCTCTGTTTAAATTTTTAAATATTGTGTGACTATATGTTCATATCACACGTTTGTTGTGGAGGCTTGGGGCTGAAAACAGATGAACAGTTTAGTCATATTAGTCATATTGTTACTGTAGTTATGGTACCTGCTTACATTGATAGTTGAGAAGTTATTAGAAGGGCATAAAATGATACAACTGGATCTTATGGCTTGGACTTAATAAAGTAGGATGAAAGGATTCGAGGATAGATCATGTGAGAAATCTAAATGAGGTATATTGTCATTTCTTATATTCAATGTTATAGATTTTGTTGCATATACATATTGACCAAAGACAAGATTAATAGTAAAATATGTTAGTTCCTCAATTCTCTTTGAGAAGCTTTAACAAAACTATGTCAAATTCATAATATGAGCCATAACCTTGTATCCTACTTCCATTGGCTAAGACAACACAATCACTCATAAACAAGACAAGTTATAAATATTTTCTCTCTATTTACCTCTTACTAACCATTTCGAAAAACAATGAAATATTTATAAATATTCTACTATAAACTTACAGGTGTTTTTTGTAGTTGGAAGTGATAGGCTGTCTTACTGGTATGGAGATGATTCTTAAGGATGTTGGTTAGTTGGTACAACTTGGAAGTGGGGTTGCTGCTCCTTCTGCATACTTGGAGAACAACATGCCAATGATTCCATCCTCTGAATTCCTCATTAGTGATGGCAGCAACTATTATTTCTAAATCATTTGATGCTAAATACTATGAAAAAAACATGCTTCATGTGCGGTGGTCTATAGTAGACTTACTATATCTTAAACACTGCTTCTTGCATTGATTTGCATGTTTCTTTGTTGACTTATTTTTATATAAATTTTATCAAATTTAAATGAGTATTTAAAGTGTTGTTAGGACTTGGTTTTAGTGGAACAAATCTTGAATTTTAGTATGACTAATTCTACTGAAAATATGAATTGTTAGTTTCTTAATGGATTATCTAGGTACAAGAAGATAAATCCAATTAGAAGTTATTTTGCTTGCTTAAATAATAATAATAACTCTTGACTTACAAAGTGAGAAATATTATAGGTTCTAATAGCAAACAAATATAAAATTTTGGTAGAATAGAAAGCCTATAAGCCAGAGTGGGAACATAATAATTATAATTTAATTGACTAATTTATTTCAACTAAAAAAGATAAATGTTCATTTCAACTTAAAAGATAAATATTTAATAATTTATATAAAGATAAATTAAATAGTGTTAAGGGTGGCTTAATTAATTTACATATTTAGAATTTGGATCTAATCAATTTTTCTAAAAAACTAATGAATTTGGATTTTATACAAAATTTTGAGGCCCAAGAATGGCGCAAATTACACCCGTCCGAATTAGATATATGTAAAAAATTTAATTTTATTACTTTTCATTTCTTCGAAAAATAATGTACATTTGTTAAATTTTCTTTAAATATATTAAAGATGTGTAGAATGTTTTCCGATTTAAAATTTTATCCCAAAATATTTTAGTGTAAAAAATTGGATAAAAATAAAACTATCAAAAAAATTATTTCGATATTTTCAAAATTCCAAATTTGAGTAATTCCAAGTTTTTGTTCTTTAGGAGAGAAGCAAATTTTTATAATAAAATATATGTTCATGCTCGGGCCTTTTTAAATATGACTTTCTTAAGATCGAATCAGACTAGTTTTTCAAATTTTTTATGATTTATTAGTTGAGGTTAGTAGGGAATTTATATATAATTTCACTAAATAAAATTTAAAATTTTTGAGAAAATATCATTTCTAGTTAAGTTTTTTCAACAATTCTTACCACTTAATTTATAGAATCTCATTTTATTTACAATACAAAATAAATTAAAGGAATGTTTCTTTACTTATGTTTGTAAATTAACACCCAATTAGTTTGTATAATACATGGAGCAGACTTTGTTAAATTATATTTTTACAAAAAGAAAAAATTTTAGTTTGTAATAAGAAATTGATACTAAGATAAAAAACAATTTAAAATAAATTGGGCCCATTGAAACCCATGATATACAATTGGGCCTGCAAAATATAGGATATTAAAAAGGTAGGTAAAACCCTAATATCAGCACAAGCCCGCCGCCTTACAAATAAAATGAATTTGTATATGGCCATGAAATAGTGTTTTGGAGTTATTTGTATTTTCTATGAAAGAGTGTTTTGGTTCTCTAAAGTTAAACACATCTCCAAATGAATTGGCCGACGACTAATCAAATGAATTGGTGGAGGACTAAGGGGATAAGGTTTACAGGTTATCATGAATTGATGTTGTTTAACAAAGTTAAGGTAATAATTTATATTTCCCTGTTTCTTCATTTTCTTTTCATATGTGTTATTTGCACAAACTTTTGGTAGAAATCAAACACTAAAATATGTATCCCATTTTCCTTGTATATATGTATGTAGATTTACAGTCACTTGTATTTGTTTTTACATGACCTCTATGTCAAGAATTATCCTTTCAAGATTATATGTCAAGGTTAGAAAAAAACAGTTACATTTGTCGTAATTTTTTTTGTTCCTCATAAATAATCAAATACATGATATATGAAAAAAATGAAAATTTATAGAAAAGAAGCCCACGAATTATTTATATTTTATGTTCATATTTGTTAAATTATACTATTAAATTTATTTTATATTTATGTATGACCTTACTTTAGAGACATTTTCAGAGGAATTATATTTTTCTTGCTACTTGCAACAAGTTCCAAAAACAATGAAGAAAATGCTCCAAGTGCCTTCCCTTTCTCTTCATCAATGTACGGTGTCAGGTTTATTTATTATTCTTTAACTTTTACCATGCCAATATATATTATTAATATAAATGCAGATAGTACAAGTGGATCTATGTGGGGTGTATTTTTTTTCTAATGTATATAAGACAAACAACTCTAAATTACTCTTTATTGACCTAATAAAACACGAAGTTTACTTATATTAGGAGTTTCCTATCTCACGAAGCCCCATCACTTTTTAACTTCATTTCACAACACACATGGTTGAAAATGAGATTTCTTACTTGATAGAGATGTAGCCTTTGTTTGGGAAATTTTTTAGTGTTGGAAGAACTTATATTTTCAATACATGAATTGGTAGGGTCACCATTTTCAGCCTCACTAGAACCTGTTGCTTAGTAACTTCTATAGATCCGTAACTATTTGAAAAGTATAGAGTTGTGGTTTTTCTTTATTCCAGTAGTAATATTATTGGCGGTGTCACTGGTGATGGTAACTTTACTAGTCCAATTGGTGGCACTAGTAGTCGTAATCTTATGAGTGGAATTGGTGGTGGGATTGTTGGTGGTGAAGTTCGTGCTAACTTAAAGAGTATCATTGGTGGTAACTTTAATAATGACATAAGTGATAGTAGCATTGGTTGTATATTGGGTAGTTTTAATAGTGGGATTGGCAGCATGACTAGCATCTTTAGTGGATACATTGGTGGTACCAGAAACGATAATATTAGTAGTGGATTTGCTGGCATTGATGGTACCATTGGTCCTGCTGCTCTTATTAGTGCAATTGGTGGCATTGAAAGGGGTAATCTTTGTAGGAGAATTTGTAGTGGTTTTATTGGTGTTGGTTTTGAAGTTCGTGCTAGCTTAAGCAGTTCCATTTATGGCCAGTTTAATTATGGTATTACAGGTGGTAGCATTGATGTTATATTGGTTAGTCTTAGTAATGGCATTGATGGTAGCTTAGTGGTCCTATTGGTAGCTTAGTGGTTGTATTATTGGTGTTGGTGTTAAAGTTCGTGCTAGCTTAAGCAGTTCCATTTATGGCCAGTTTAATTATGGTATTACAGGTGGTAGCATTGATGTTATATTGGTTAGTCTTAGTAGTGGCAATTTATGGTAGCATTGCTAGTAGCTTTAGTGGTAGCACTAGTTGTATATTAGGTAATATTATTAGTTGATTTAGCTTCAGAGATGGTGGTTGTGACGCCCTCCAAACCCAGGTAAGAAGTTTGGGGTTCACAACACAAATATTATATAAATCTGTATATGAAATATTATATGCAATTACCGTTATTTACGCAAGCACAGTCACAATAGGTTTAAGTATGAAAACCAGGCACAACCTTGACTTTTATTACGTCATACCAAATCCCAACTAGTTTAACTTATAACTGAAAATGAAATCATTCTTACAAACTTGCATAACTCAAACTAGTTCGATCCAACTCAACCTGGAATCCTAGATCGCATACTGGATGGGGGGTCCTCATTACCAATAATTTCCATTTTAACTATAGAATAACGTAACTAGATTCATAAGGGTGAGCTAACTAGCTCAGCAAGTTATAATATTTAACAATAACTGAGTGTAAACAGTGATCAATTGAAATGATTCATAGGAATCAAGTTCCTTGTTAAGCAATTATTAGAATTGGATATTCATTTTTAAGTTTAAAACCAAGGTTAGGCTGCTGATCAGTTGCACACTAACCCAATTAAAGCACACAACTCTGTTCTCTATACTGGATCCAAGGCACACATTGGCCTAATATGACCACCAATCTGGTCTGACCACGAATATGTTCCATATTTAGAACGCTATCTAATTCTATAACAATTCAACATGATAAATATTATAATTCAATAAAACAAAATCATAATTAACGTTGATAAAACATTTATTTCAGAGCATAAAGCAATTCATAAATATCACCAGAGTATATCAATGTATGTATGAGGAATAGCTTCCAGCCTGTAGGAGAATCATGTATTAAATGAATAATGGTTATACAAGGTTTAGTTCACAATACCATAGAATTGCTTTCGCAACCAGATTTTTAAAAACTATCTAAAAAATATTGTTGTTGAAAGGTGATTTCATGTCTATTGCAAGGGATTTTAAAAACATTGCAACTGAATCAACAAAATTTCGAGGTCGTTACAAATACATGTTATTGCAATACATTATATAATCATTACAGTAGATCAGAGATTTGGGCCCAAAAGTTAGGCTGTGTTGTTCAAAACTTGTGAGCGGGCTTGCTGAAATTGTTTTCCCGGCTGTTAATTAAATAATTAAAAAAAATACAGGCTGTCAAACAATCTCCACTGCGGCGAAAGATTAAATCTTTGCTGAAATATTTCTCTCAAACACTGAATATTAATTCTTTGTAAACACTAAAGCTCCAAGAAGATTAAATCTCGGAAAAGATTAAATCTTGAACGGAATGTATTTTTTTCCCCAAATCATCTTTCCTAAAGTTCTTTCAATTCACTAAATTTAATTTAGGAGAAGATTAAATTTGGTCGATTATAGTTAATTATTGTTTAATTTACCTCCTTGCTTTTTTGTTTCTATGTTATTTTGTGTTTGGGATCTTTATTAAATCATGTTTATGTGTCAATCGTGTCTTATTATCAGTTCTGAGTTGTATTGGGATTTGTTTGGAATGATAGTGGTATGAAATTTTAAGGTATCACTTGTCGTTGTAAAAGTAGAATTTGTAAAAGTACTACAAAGAAGAAATTCAATACTTTCAGATGTTTTATTATATATTGAATCGTTAAATAAAAAACTTGTGTCCAATCTCCTAGGTCATATAAAGGTGTTTGTATAATTATTTATTAAGAATCAATTAAGCAAGTGTTATTATAATTCACATCTTATAATTTTTTTTACTAGTTTCATTTTAGAAAAAGATAAAAGAAAATTGTGAGAAGATGACCCGAGCTACGGGAAGTGAGAACAAATGTCTTGAAAGAAGAGATACCACAAGTGTCGATAACAAGAATAGTTCAAGGACGGAGAGGCGCTATGTTATTAATACAAATAATGAAGAAAATAACATCTATAGTATTGGTGGAGGATATTGATCTGCAACTATGACCTTGCTACCTACTACATGGAAATGTATCAAGTTAGCAAAAGTGGAAAGGTTGCCATCTTTTATAACATGGTTTCCCTTGGAATGGTAAAATATTTTGTGCTTTTTTTTTCAACTCCATATCATTTGGTGATAAGGAATTAAATTAAATTACAATATGAGATTCTCAGTACAAAACCCGGTACCTGACTTTCTCTTTGCAGGGTGGTTTCTCTACAAACTTGGATCAAATCGGCTCATCAAAAAAGTATTTTCTCCTCAAGGTAAAACATCAGAGTCTGGAGGAACATCTCGATTTGGTCGCTTTGGCTTTTGCTCATAGTTATAAACAAAAATACTGAAACCATGACAAGACAAACAGGTATATTGTAATTATGGGACATGCATATATGATATTCCTTGTTATGGCCTCCACATCTACATGTCTTCCACTATGATTTAGTTGGATAGTACACACAGATATGTTTTTCCCTATGGTTTTACATGGTTTTATTTCTGCTCGGGTAAGTTATTTAAATTTATGTTAAATTTTACCGTTTTGTTTGATATATGGTTATTAGATTAAGGTTGTGTCAAATTTTACCCTTTTTGCAAACTTTTTTTAATTATTATTTCATAATCACTAGGTCATATTACCTATTAGGGAGGAGGAAGTTAAGAATGTAGTCTTTTTCATGCATCAATACAAGTCACTAGATCCACATGGGTCGAACCCAGCATTTTTCAAACGTATTGAAATATTTTTAAAACATATGTTGTTCTATTTTATCAGATTTTTTTTGATACACGATATGGGCTAAGGGAACTAAATCGTAGGCTTGTATGTCTTATTCCTAAGGTTAAACAACTGAAACATATGGAAGATCTTCGACCTATCTATCTTTATAATGTTCTGATGCGCATACTATCGAAGGTGGTGGTGAATAAGTTCAAACTATGTTTAATCTAGACCGTGTCTAACAAACACAGTGCTTTTAATGAAGGGAGGCTATTAGTTCATAATACAGTGATTGCATTTGAAGTCACAAGGGAAAAAAGGGCGTGGCTGGGTTAAGAATTGATATTTTATGGCATTAGATAGGTTGGAATGGAGATTTATTGATATAACGATTAAAGTTCTGTTTTACAATTTAGCAAAAAAAAAAGTTCTCTTTTACAACTTAAACAACTTTGGTACACTTTATTTTCTTCTTTTTACCATGTTCCAGATTCAAGTATGCGCCAGTAGCACTTAATTTGTTAATTATATGGATAAAAAGGATTTTAACATAAAATTAATTTGTTGAAAAATATGTGTAAGTAAAACTAAATTGAACACAATGTGTCTCTCTAATTAATAACCACTCTTTAATTTTGATCAAATTTCTTCATTGCAAAGTACTACATTATAAAAAATTAGAGCCTTCATGTATTGAGAAATACATGTATACAACACTCTATAATCCACCAGCATACTAGGAAAATTATAATGTTTCTATCATCTCTACTATTTTCTTATTTATTTTAAATTTAGATTAATTTTAATTTCCATATTCTTAACCATGTTTATTAGATTTAAGGTTTAAGAAATCAAATACCATTACTCAGCTATCATATCACACATTTCCATTCTCTTATAGAGGAACTGAAATAAATTGGGAATATTTTGATAAAGTTTTTGGAGAAAACATTAGCATTTAGCAGTATCATTATATATCATTAAGCGTCAAGCTCTGCTCCAAAGAATGATGATCCATTGGTACATCAAGCATTTTCTTGGTGTTGGTGATATTCATGACAAAGTTGTTCTCAGAGAACGACAAGTTATTAATTTTTTATTATCTTGGAAAGTATTTTTATATATTTCTTGGATTTAACATAGAGTTATTATATGATTTTATGTGCGAAAATTCACAAGCGACAATATCTCATAGTGTTTATAGTACATAAGTTGTATTACACAAAATATGATCATATATTATTGATTCTAGCAAACTACAATAATTATTGAATTTACTTTATATGTTCAAATATATGTGACCCTCCTAACCCTCCTAACAGAGAGTCTTATATATTATTTTTATATATAAACAAGAAGTCATGAGTTTCTTATGCAATGAGAGCCAAAAAAGGTGAAACAAATTGAACATGAGATTTTGTACTCGTTCCATTCAACTTTTATCTCGTCTCAGGCATCACTTGATCTAGTTATCATAGTAAGGCACACTCCCCTTGCAACAACAACAAATTAAATGCTTTGTTTTTATATGCAGCTTAAGTAAAACACTGAAAATAATTTTTGTTTGATTATATATTCTTTGTGAGATGCATAGAAAGTAGAAACATGTTGAATCCTTTATTTGTAAATACAATGTAAATATTACAAACCATGGCAGTTTATAGATGATTTAAGAATTACAAGTGCAATGATTTTAATTGTAGTCAATTTTTATTTCATCATCTAATTGCTTAGAGAATTTTAAGAATCTGATTATTCGGTGCTCATCTCTGTTTTACATTTTTTGATATTGTGTGACTATATTTTTGGATAAATGTTAATAATATTAGCCATAACCTTGTATCCTACTTCCTTTTGCTAAGACCACACAATCAGTCATAAACGAGACAAGTTATAAATATTTTCTCTCTATTTACCTCTTACTAACCATTTCTAAAAACAATGAAATATTTATAAATATTCTACTATAAACATACGGGTGTTTTTTGTAGTTGCAAGTGATAGGGTGTCTTACTGGTATGGAGATGATTCTTAAGGATGTTGGTTACTTGGTACAACTTGGAAGTGGGGTTGCTGCTGCTTCTGCAAACATGGAGAACAACATGCCAATGATTCCATCCTCTAGATACCCCATTAGTGATTGCAGCAACTATTACTATTTCTAAATCATTTTATGCTAAATAATATGTAAAAAACATGCTTCATGTGCGGTGGTCTACAGTAGACTTACTATATCTTAAACACTGCTTCTTGGATTGATTTGCATGTTTCTTTGTTGACTTATTTTTATGTAAATTTTATTAAATTTAAATGAGTATTTAAAGTGTTGTTAGGACTTGGTTTTAGTGGAACAAGTCTTGAATTTTGGTCTGACTAATTCTATTAAAAACATGAATTGTAAGTTTCTTTATGGATTATTTAGGTACAAGAAGAACCAACTAAATTTCAACACTTGTACAGTCACGTCATTTTATAACTATTTTGGTACAAATTTTGGATTAAGTAGCATTATTAAAAAAACTCATTTACAAGAGATTTTGGATTAAGTAGCATTATTAAAACTCTCAGCGGCCTCTCTTCTTTCATCCTCTCTGTTAGGGTTTGTCTATTTTCAAGTAAATCGAGGGGCTTCCACTGGTTTTCTCCGGTGGAAAGCCCCAACCCCTTTATTTTCTGTTATTCTCGTTTATTTCCTTTCAATAAAATCCAATTTTTTGGGTGTTTGTGTGTCTCTCCTTTAGGAGTGTGTGTTTTGTCTCTCCTTTTGGAGTGTTTGTTATGTTTTTATTTAGTCATGGTTGGGTTTATCTGGTGATAGATGTGTTGAGGACAAATTTATTGATATTTTTGGTGATCTGCAAAGCCTGCATTGGATTTGGGACCGTGGTGATTATTGCAAGAGCTCACCTTTCACAACTAAAGATTGTTCATCTTTCATGGGTTTATACTTTCAGCATGTCTATAGCTGGTATCAGACATGTAGATAGCTGGGGTGCGTTCGACATGTCTATAGCTGGTGTCCGGCATGTAGATAGCCGCTTCTTCAATCTTATTTTATGCGATTGGTGTTTGTGAACACAGGGCTAACCATAGTTTTTATGTAATATGGTCAATTACGATGTTGCTATTTTCAGAGATGCTGCTGCAATTTGGATCGCTTCGGATATCTTTGATTTCGTTTTTAATTTCAAGAATTTTTAAATTCTATGTGTTAAAGGATCAGCAAACAAATCATCTAATTGTTTTTAGTATGTTATTTATTTTATCACCTGGTTGTATTGACAGTTGGGGGTTTGTTCCGACTCTACTATATTCAATTTAATGAGAACTTTCTGCATTTGTCAAAAAAAAAAAATCTAGGTACAAGAAGATAAATGCAATTAGAAGTTATTTTGCTTGCTTAAATACCAATAATAACTCTTTACTTACAAAGTGAGAAATATTATAGGTTCCATTAGCAAACAAAAATGAAATTTTGGTAGAATACAAAGCCAATAAGCCACAGTGGGAACATAATAATTATAATTAAATTGACTAATTTATTTCAACTAAAAATGATAAATGCTCATTTCAACTTAAAAGATAAATATTTAATAATTTAAATAAAGATAATTAAATAGTGTTAGGGGTGGCTTAATTAATTTACATATTTAGAATTTGGATCAAATGAATATTTCTAAAAAAATAATGAATTTGAATTTTATACAAAATTTTGAGGGCCAAGAATGGCGCAAATTACAGCACGCCCGAATTAGATATATGTAAAAAACTTAATTTTATTACTTTTCATTTCTTCGAAAAATAATGTACATTTGTTAAATTTTCTTTAAATATATTAAAGATGTGTAGAATTTTTTACGATTTAGAATTTTATCCCCAAATATTTTAGTGTAAAAAATTGGATGAAAAATAAAACTATCAAAAAAATTATTTCGATATTTTTAAAATTCTGAATTTGAGTAAATCCAAGTTTTTTCTCTTAAGGAGAGAAGCAAATTTTTATAATAAAATATATGTTCATGCAGCTTCGGGCCTTTTTAAATATAACTTTCTTAAGATCGAATCAGACGAGTTTTTCAAAATTTTTATGGTTTATATTTAACACTAAATATAACGTATCATTTATCAGTATTAAGTACCTTATTTACAAATATTGATTCAATAATAATTAGTCGTTTTAGTAGTTATATAATTGGACTTTAAATTGGATCCTCGATAATTGTTCATTGTTTTTATTGAATTGTTTAAATTTATATTTTTTATAAAATACTAGGTGTTGTTGGGAGGCGATAAAGATAAAATATTTTTTTTTCATATTCAGTATATAACATATTTTCTTATTCATTTATTAATGTTGTGTATTTTTTTAGAAAAGACATATCAATATATAAAGATAAATTAAATAGTGTTAAGGGTGGCGTAATTAATTTAAATATTTAGAATTTGGATCAAATCTATTTTTCTAAAAAAATAATGAATCTGAATTTTATACAAAATTTTGAGGCCCAAGAATGACGCAAATTACGGCACGTCTGAATTAGATATATGTAAAAAACTTAATTTTATTACTTTTCGTTTCTTCTAAAAATAATGTACATTTGTTAAATTTCTTTAAATATATTAAAGATGTGTAGAATTTTATCCGATTTAAAATTTTATCCCAAAATATTTTAGTGTAAAAAATTGGATGAAAAATAGAACTATCAAAAAAATTATTTCGATAATTTTAAAATTTTGAATTTGAGTTAATCCAAGTTTTTTCTCTTTAGGAGGGAAGCAAAATTTTATAATAAAATATATGTTCAGACAGCTTCGGGCCTTTTTAAATATGATTTTCTTAAGATCGAATCATACAGTTTTTCAAATCTTTTATGGTTTATATTTAACACTAAATATAATGTATTTTTATGTATCATTTATCAATATTAAGTACCTTATTTATAAATATTGATTCAATAATAATTAGTGGATTTAGTTCTTATATAATTGGACTTTAAATTGGATCCTCGATAATTGTTCATTGTTTTTATTGAATTGTTTAAACTTATATTTTTTGTAAAATACTAGTAGTTGTTGGGAGGCGATAAAGATAAAATATTTTTTTTTTCATATTCAGTATATTACATATTTTCTTATTCATTTATTAATGTTGTGTATTTTTTTAGAAAAGACATATCAATATTCATTAATCTTGACATTTACGTATTTTATATAAGTTACTTTATAATTGAAGATTAAGTATTTAATTTGTTCAATTTATTTTGCAAACATAAATATGTTTATGATGATTATTTAAGCGACAATATCTGATAGTGGCTATAATACATAAGTATTACACAAAATGTGATCATATATTCTTGATTCTAACAAACTACAATAATTATTGAATTCACTTTATATGTTGAAATATATGTGACCCTCCTAACCCTCCTAAGTCTTATATATTATTTTTATATATAAACAAAAAGTCATGAGTTGCATATGTAATGAGAGCCAAAAAGGTGAAATAAATTGAACACGAGATTTTGTACTCATTCCATTCAACTTTTATCTGGTCTCAGGCATCACTTGATCTAATATTTAAGGAAAGACTTGATAACGTGATAGCAAGGCACACTCCCCTTGCAAAAACAACAAGTTCAATGCTTTATTCTTATATGCAGCTTAAACAAAACATGAAAATATTTTTTGTTTGATTATGTATTCTTTGTGAGATGCATAGAAAGTAGAAACATGTTGAAACCATTATTTGTAGATACAATGTAAATATTACAAACCAGTTCAATTTATAGATGATTTAAGCATTACAAGTGCAATGATTTTAATTGTAGTCGATTTTTATTTCATCATCTAATTGCTTACAGAATTTTAAGAATCGGATTATTGTGTGCTCATCTCTGTTTAAATTTTTAAATATTGTGTGACTATATGTTCATATCACACGTTTGTTGTGGAGGCTTGGGGCTGAAAACAGATGAACAGTTTAGTCATATTAGTCATATTGTTACTGTAGTTATGGTACCTGCTTACATTGATAGTTGAGAAGTTATTAGAAGGGCATAGAATGATACAACTGGATCTTATGGCTTGGACTTAATAAAGTAGGATGAAAGGATTCGAGGATAGATCATGTGAGAAATCTAAATGAGGTATATTGTCATTTCTTATATTCAATGTTATAGATTTTGTTGCATATACATATTGATCAAAGACAAGATTAATAGTAAAATATGTTAGTTCCTCAATTCTCTTTGAGAAGCTTTAACAAAACTATGTCAAATTCATAATATGAGCCATAACCTTGTATCCTACTTCCATTGGCTAAGACAACACAATCACTCATAAACAAGACAAGTTATAAATATTTTCTCTCTATTTACCTCTTACTAACCATTTCGAAAAACAATGAAATATTTATAAATATTCTACTATAAACTTACAGGTGTTTTTTGTAGTTGGAAGTGATAGGCTGTCTTACTGGTATGGAGATGATTCTTAAGGATGTTGGTTAGTTGGTACAACTTGGAAGTGGGGTTGCTGCTCCTTCTGCATACTTGGAGAACAACATGCCAATGATTCCATCCTCTGAATTCCTCATTAGTGATGGCAGCAACTATTATTTCTAAATCATTTGATGCTAAATACTATGAAAAAAACATGCTTCATGTGCGGTGGTCTATAGTAGACTTACTATATCTTAAACACTGCTTCTTGCATTGATTTGCATGTTTCTTTGTTGACTTATTTTTATATAAATTTTATCAAATTTAAATGAGTATTTAAAGTGTTGTTAGGACTTGGTTTTAGTGGAACAAATCTTGAATTTTAGTGTGACTAATTCTATTGAAAATATGAATTGTTAGTTTCTTAATGGATTATCTAGGTACAAGAAGATAAATCCAATTAGAAGTTATTTTGCTTGCTTAAATAATAATAATAACTCTTGACTTACAAAGTGAGAAATATTATAGGTTCTAATAGCAAACAAATATAAAATTTTGGTAGAATAGAAAGCCTATAAGCCAGAGTGGGAACATAATAATTATAATTTAATTGACTAATTTATTTCAATTAAAAAAGATAAATGTTCATTTCAACTTAAAAGATAAATATTTAATAATTTATATAAAGATAAATTAAATAGTATTAAGGGTGGCTTAATTAATTTACATATTTAGAATTTGGATCTAATCAATTTTTCTAAAAAACTAATGAATTTGGATTTTATACAAAATTTTGAGGCCCAAGAATGGCGCAAATTACACCCGTCCGAATTAGATATATGTAAAAAATTTAATTTTATTACTTTTCATTTCTTCAAAAAATAATGTACATTTGTTAAATTTTCTTTAAATATATTAAAGATGTGTAGAATTTTTTCCGATTTAAAATTTTATCCCAAAATATTTTAGTGTAAAAAATTGGATAAAAATAAAACTATCAAAAAAATTATTTCGATATTTTCAAAATTCCAAATTTGAGTAATTCCAAGTTTTTGTTCTTTAGGAGAGAAGCAAATTTTTATAATAAAATATATGTTCATGCAGCTTCGGGCCTTTTTAAATATGACTTTCTTAAGATCGAATCAGACTAGTTTTTCAAATTTTTTATGGTTTATTAGTTGAGGTTAGTAGGGAATTTATATATAATTTCACTAAATAAAATTTAAATTTTTTGAGAAAATATCATTTCTAGTTAAGTTTTTTCAACAATTCTTACCACTTAATTTATAGAATCTCATTTTATTTACAATACAAAATAAATTAAAGGAATGCTTCTTTACTTATGTTTGTAAATCAACACCCAATTAGTTTGTATAATACATGGAGCAGACTTTGTTAAATTATATTTTTACAAAAAGAAAAAATTTTAGTTTGTAATAAGAAATTGATACTAAGATAAAAAACAATTTAAAATAAATTGGGCCCATTGAAACCCATGATATACAATTGGGCCTGCAAAATATAGGATATTAAAAAGGTAGGTAAAACCCTAATATCAGCACAAGTCCGCCCCCTTACAAATAAAATGAATTTGTATATGGCCATGAAATAGTGTTTTGGAGTTATTTGTATTTTCTATGAAAGAGTGTTTTGGTTCTCTAAAGTTAAACACATCTCCAAATGAATTGGCCGTCCACTAATCAAATGAATTGGTGGAGGACTAAGGGGATAAGGTTTATAGGTTATCATGAATTGATGTTGTTTAACAAAGTTAAGGTAATAATTTATATTTCCCTGTTTCTTCATTTTCTTTTCATATGTGTTATTTGCACAAACTTTTGGTAGAAATCAAACACTAAAATATGTATCCCATTTTCCTTGTATATATGTATGTAGATTTACAGTCACTTGTATTTGTTTTTACATGACCTCTATGTCAAGAATTATCCTTTCAAGATTATATGTCAAGGTTAGAAAAAAACAGTTACATTTGTCGTAATTTTTTTTGTTCCTCATAAATAATCAAATACATGATATATGAAAAAAATGAAAATTTATAGAAAAGAAGCCCACGAATTATTTATATTTTATGTTCATATTTGTTAAATTATACTATTAAATTTATTTTATATTTATGTATGACCTTACTTTAGAGACATTTTCAGAGGAATTATATTTTTCTTGCTACTTGCAACAAGTTCCAAAAACAATGAAGAAAATGCTCCAAGTGCCTTCCCTTTCTCTTCATCAATGTACGGTGTCAGGTTTATTTATTATTCTTTAACTTTTACCATGCCAATATATATTATTAATATAAATGCAGATAGTACAAGTGGATCTATGTGGTGTGTATTTTTTTTCTAATGTATATAAGACAAACAACTCTAAATTACTCTTTATTGACCTAATAAAACACGAAGTTTACTTATATTAGGAGTTTCCTATCTCACGAAGCCCCATCACTTTTTAACTTCATTTCACAACACACATGGTTCAAAATGAGATTTCTTACTTGATAGAGATGTAGCCTTTGTTTGGGAAATTTTTTATTGTTGGAAGAACTTATATTTTCAATACATGAATTGGTAGGGTCACCATTTTCAGCCTCACTAGAACCTGTTGCTTAGTAACTTCTATAGATCCGTAACTATTTGAAAAGTATAGAGTTGTGGTTTTTCTTTATTCCAGTAGTAATATTATTGGCGGTGTCACTGGTGATGGTAACTTTACTAGTCCAATTGGTGGCACTAGTAATCGTAATCTTATGAGTGGAATTGGTGGTGGGATTGTTGGTGGTGAAGTTCGTGCTAACTTAAGGAGTATCATTGGTGGTAACTTTAATAATGGCATAAGTGATAGTAGCATTGGTTGTATATTGGGTAGTTTTAATAGTGGGATTGGCAGCATGACTAGCATCTTTAGTGGATACATTGGTGGTACCAGAAACGATAATATTAGTAGTGGATTTGCTGGCATTGATGGTGCCATTGGTCCTGCTGCTCTTATTAGTGCAATTGGTGGCATTGAAAGGGGTAATCTTTGTAGGAGAATTTGTAGTGGTTTTATTGGTGTTGGTTTTGAAGTTCGTGCTAGCTTAAGCAGTTCCATTTATGGCCAGTTTAATTATGGTATTACAGGTGGTAGCATTGATGTTATATTGGTTAGTCTTAGTAATGGCATTGATGGTAGCTTAGTGGTCCTATTGGTAGCTTAGTGGTTGTATTATTGGTGTTGGTGTTAAAGTTCGTGCTAGCTTAAGCAGTTCCATTTATGGCCAGTTTAATTATGGTATTACAGGTGGTAGCATTGATGTTATATTGGTTAGTCTTAGTAGTGGCAATTTATGGTAGCATTGCTAGTAGCTTTAGTGGTAGCACTAGTTGTATATTAGGTAATATTATTAGTTGATTTAGCTTCAGAGATGGTGGTTGTGACGCCCTCCAAACCCAGGTAAGAAGTTTGGGGTTCACAACACACATATTATATAAATCTGTATATGAAATATTATATGCAATTACCGTTATTTACGCAAGCACAGTCACAATAGGTTTAAGTATGAAAACCAGGCACAACCTTGACTTTTATTACGTCATACCAAATTCCAACTAGTTTAACTTATAACTGAAAATGAAATCATTCTTACAAACTTGCATAACTCAAACTAGTTCGATCCAACTCAACCTGGAATCCTAGATCGCATACTGGATGGGGGGTCCTCATTACCAATAATTTCCATTTTAACTATAGAATAACGTAACTAGATTCATAAGGGTGAGCTAACTAGCTCAGCAAGTTATAATATATAACAATAACTGAGTGTAAACAGTGATCAATTGAAATGATTCATAGGAATCAAGTTCCTTGTTAAGCAATTATTAGAATTGGATATTCATTTTTAAGTTTAAAACCAAGGTTAGGCTGCTGATCAGTTGCACACTAACCCAATTAAGGCACACAACTCTGTTCTCTATACTGGATCCAAGGCACACATTGGCCTAATATGACCACCAATCTGGTCTGACCACGAATATGTTCCATATTTAGAACGCTATCTAATTCTATAACAATTCAACATGATAAATATTATAATTCAATAAAACAAAATCATAATTAACTTTGATAAAACATTTATTTCAGAGCATAAAGCAATTCATAAATATCACCAGAGTATATCAATGTATGTATGAGGAATAGCTTCCAGCCTGTAGGAGAATCATGTATTAAATGAATAATGGTTATACAAGGTTTAGTTCACAATACCATAGAATTGCTTTCGCAACAAGATTTTTAAAAACTATCTAAAAAATATTGTTGTTGAAAGGTGATTTCATGTCTATTGCAAGGGATTTTAAAAACATTGCAACTGAATCAACAAAATTTCGAGGTCGTTACAAATACATGTTATTGCAATACATTATATAATCATTACAGTAGATCAGAGATTTGGGTCCAAAAGTTAGGCGGTGTTGTTCAAAACTTGTGAGCGGGCTTGCTGAAATTGTTTTCCCGGCTGTTAATTAAATAATTAAAAAAAATACAGGCTGTCAAACAATCTCCACTGCGGCGAAAGATTAAATCTTTGCTGAAATATTTCTCTCAAACACTGAATATTAATTCTTTGTAAACACTAAAGCTCCAAGAAGATTAAATCTCGGAAAAGATTAAATCTTGAACGGAATGTATTTTTTTCCCCAAATCATCTTTCCTAAAGTTCTTTCAATTCACTAAATTTAATTTAGGAGAAGATTAAATTTGGTCGATTATAGTTAATTATTGTTTAATTTACCTCCTTGCTTTTTTGTTTCTATGTTATTTTGTGTTTGGGATCTTTATTAAATCATGTTTATGTGTCAATCGTGTCTTATTATCAGTTCTGAGTTGTATTGGGATTTGTTTGGAATGATAGTGGTATGAAATTTTAAGGTATCACTTGTCGTTTTAAAAGTAGAATTTGTAAAAGTACTACAAAGAAGAAATTCAATACTTTCAGATGTTTTATTATATATTGAATCGTTAAATAAAAAACTTGTGTCCAATCTCCTAGGTCATATAAAGGTGTTTGTATAATTATTTATTAAGAATCAATTAAGCAAGTGTTATTATAATTCACATCTTATAATTTTTTTTACTAGTTTCATTTTAGAAAAAGATAAAAGAAAATTGTGAGAAGATGACCCGAGCTACGGGAAGTGAGAACAAATGTCTTGAAAGAAGAGATACCACAAGTGTCGATAACAAGAATAGTTCAAGGACGGAGAGGCGCTATGTTATTAATACAAATAATGAAGAAAATAACATCTATAGTATTGGTGGAGGATATTGATCTGCAACTATGACCTTGCTACCTACTACATGGAAATGTATCAAGTTAGCAAAAGTGGAAAGGTTGCCATCTTTTATAACATGGTTTCCCTTGGATAGGTAAAATATTTTGTGCTTTTTTTTTCAACTCCATATCATTTGGTGATAAGGAATTAAATTAAATTACAATATGAGATTCTCAGTACAAAACCCGGTACCTGACTTTCTCTTTGCAGGGTGGTTTCTCTACAAACTTGGATCAAATCGGCTCATCAAAAAAGTATTTTCTCCTCAAGGTAAAACATCAGAGTCTGGAGGAACATCTCGATTTGGTCGCTTTGGCTTTTGCTCATAGTTATAAACAAAAATACTGAAACCATGACAAGACAAACAGGTATATTGTAATTATGGGACATGCATATATGATATTCCTTGTTATGGCCTCCACATCTACATGTCTTCCACTATGATTTAGTTGGATAGTACACACATATATGTTTTTCCCTATGGTTTTACATGGTTTTATTTCTGCTCGGGTAAGTTATTTAAATTTATGTTAAATTTTACCGTTTTGTTTGATATATGGTTATTAGATTAAGGTTGTGTCAAATTTTACCCTTTTTGCAAACTTTTTTTAATTATTATTTCATAATCACTAGGTCATATTACCTATTAGGGAGGAGGAAGTTAAGAATGTAGTCTTTTTCATGCATCAATACAAGTCACTAGATCCACATGGGTCGAACCCAGCATTTTTCAAACGTATTGAAATATTTTTAAAAGATATGTTGTTCTATTTTATCAGATTTTTTTTGATACACGATATGGGCTAAGGGAACTAAATCGTAGGCTTGTATGTCTTATTCCTAAGGTTAAACAACTGAAACATATGGAAGATCTTCGACCTATCTATCTTTATAATGTTCTGATGCGCATACTATCGAAGGTGGTGGTGAATAAGTTCAAACTATGTTTAATCTAGACCGTGTCTAACAAACACAGTGCTTTTAATGAAGGGAGGCTATTAGTTCATAATACAGTGATTGCATTTGAAGTCACAAGGGAAAAAAGGGCGTGGCTGGGTTAAGAATTGATATTTTATGGCATTAGATAGGTTGGAATGGAGATTTATTGATATAACGATTAAAGTTCTGTTTTACAATTTAGCAAAAAAAAAAGTTCTCTTTTACAACTTAAACAACTTTGGTACACTTTATTTTCTTCTTTTTACCATGTTCCAGATTCAAGTATGCGCCAGTAGCACTTAATTTGTTAATTATATGGATAAAAAGGATTTTAACATAAAATTAATTTGTTGAAAAATATGTGTAAGTAAAACTAAATTGAACACAATGTGTCTCTCTAATTAATAACCACTCTTTAATTTTGATCAAATTTCTTCATTGCAAAGTACTACATTATAAAAAATTAGAGCCTTCATGTATTGAGAAATACATGTATACAACACTCTATAATCCACCAGCATACTAGGAAAATTATAATGTTTCTATCATCTCTACTATTTTCTTATTTATTTTAAATTTAGATTAATTTTAATTTCCATATTCTTAACCATGTTTATTAGATTTAAGGTTTAAGAAATCAAATACCATTACTCAGCTATCATATCACACATTTCCATTCTCTTATAGAGGAACTAAAATAAATTGGGAATATTTTGATAAAGTTTTTGGAGAAAACATTAGCATTTAGCAGTATCATTATATATCATTAAGCGTCAAGCTCTGCTCCAAAGAATGATGATCCATTGGTACATCAAGCATTTTCTTGGTGTTGGTGATATTCATGACAAAGTTGTTCTCAGAGAACGACAAGTTATTAATTTTTTATTATCTTGGAAAGTATTTTTATATATTTCTTGGATTTAACATAGAGTTATTATATGATTTTATGTGCGAAAATTCACAAGCGACAATATCTCATAGTGTTTATAGTACATAAGTTGTATTACACAAAATATGATCATATATTATTGATTCTAGCAAACTACAATAATTATTGAATTCACTTTATATGTTCAAATATATGTGACCCTCCTAACCCTCCTAACAGAGAGTCTTATATATTATTTTTATATATAAACAAGAAGTCATGAGTTTCTTATGCAATGAGAGCCAAAAAAGGTGAAACAAATTGAACATGAGATTTTGTACTCGTTCCATTCAACTTTTATCTGGTCTCAGGCATCACTTGATCTAGTTATCATAGTAAGGCACACTCCCCTTGCAACAACAACAAATTAAATGCTTTGTTTTTATATGCAGCTTAAGTAAAACACTGAAAATACTTTTTGTTTGATTATATATTCTTTGTGAGATGCATAGAAAGTAGAAACATGTTGAATCCTTTATTTGTAAATACAATGTAAATATTACAAACCATGGCAGTTTATAGATGATTTAAGAATTACAAGTGCAATGATTTTAATTGTAGTCAATTTTTATTTCATCATCTAATTGCTTAGAGAATTTTAAGAATCTGATTATTGGGTGCTCATCTCTGTTTTACATTTTTTGATATTGTGTGACTATATTTTTGGATAAATGTTAATAATATTAGCCATAACCTTGTATCCTACTTCCTTTTGTAAGACCACACAATCACTCATAAACCAGACAAGTTATAAATATTTTCTCTATTTACCTCTTACTAACCATTGGAAAAACAATGAAATATTTATAAATATTCTACTATAAACTTATTCTACTATAAACTTACAAGTGTTTTCGGTAGTTGCAAGTGATAGGCTGTCTCACTGGTATGGAGATGGTTCTTAAGAATGTTAGTTACTTGGTACAACTTGAAAGTGGGGTTGCTCGAGCTTCTGCATACTTGGAGAACAACATGGCCATGATTCCATCCTCTGAATTACCCATTAGTGATTGCACCAACTATTTCTAAATCATTTTATTCTAAATACTATGCTATGTTATGCCTCTAAAAATTTAATTTGATTAAATGTTTTTATGGTAATATTAATTCCTCTTATCCTCATGTACTTCATCCCATAATACTTGTTTTTTGAACATTGTTCATGTAAAATTAATAATTTTACATATCTTTTTAAAATAATTATTTTTTTGAATTAAAGTTTAATATTAATAATTTTATTCAAAGAAGGAAATTCTAGAAGTAATTTTTATAGTATCCTCTTTATTCATCTTAAAAAAATAATGGAATTATATTTTGGTACCTATTTGACAAAATAATGTTCTCTTTGCATTTCATACCCACCTTGTGAAAAGACCCAAAATTTGTTGGAAAACTTGTCTATTGAAAATTTTGAGTTACAAAACAAGTTTATAAATATAAGCATTGTTTTAAATAATAAATTTTCATTAAAATTGAAAATATTAAAAATATTAATTATAATTATGTTAAAGTACATATGGTCAACTCAAACAACTTATATACTTAGACACTATGAGCTGTATTTCTCATTCAATTTCTTCCCAATTTAGATTTTTCCCAATCAACCATTGAATGAATATGGTATATGTAGTGTTACCCAAAATATATTTTCATTTTACATATTCAAATCAAAGACTAAGAATAAAATAAAAATCAACAATCATGTTATCATTCATTTTAATTCCTATGTTTTAATAAACATAGAAATTTGTTAATATTTTTAAAAATTGTATCATTTTTCCCATACCTATAACTTGTTTGTCAAAAATTTGCTATGCTATCTTATACCTCTAGAAATTTAATTTGATTAAATGTTGTCATGTTGATTAAATATTTTTATGGTAATATTAATTCCTCTTATCCTCACGTACTTCATCCCATAATACTTGTTTTTTGAACATTGTTCATGTAAAATTAATAATTTTACATATCTTTTTAAAATAATTATTTTTTTGAATTAAAGTTTAATATTAATAATTTTATACAAAGAAGGAAATTCTAGAAGTAATTTTTGTACGTATCCTCTTTATTCATCTTAAAAAAATAATGGAATTATATTTTGGTATCTATTTTACAAAATAATGTTCTTTTTGCATTTCATACCCACCTTGTGAATAGACCCAAAATTTGTTGGAAAACTTGTCTATTGAAAATTTTGAGTTACAAAACAAGTTTATAAATATAAGCATTGTTTTAAATAATAATTTTTCATTAAAATTGAAAATATTAAAAATATTAGTTATAATTATGTTAAAGTACAAATGGTCAAGTCAAACAACTTGTATACTTAGACACTATGAGCTGCATTTCTCATTCAATTTCTTCCCAATTTAGATTTTTCTCAATCAACCATTGAATAAATATGGTATAGGTAGTGTTACCCACAATATATTCTCATTTTACATATTCAAATCAAAGACTAAGAATAAAATAAAAATCAACAATCATGTTATCATTCATTTTAATTCCTATGTTTAAATAAACATAGAAATTTGTTAATATTTTTAAAAAATTGTATCATTTTTCCCATACCTATAACTTGTTTGTCAAAAAATTGGTATGCTATCTTATACCTCTAGAAATTTAATTTGATTAAATGTTGTCATGTTGATTAAATGTTGTTATGGTATTATTAATTCCTCTTATCCTCAGGTACTTCATCTGATAATACTTGTTTTTTGAACATTGTTCATGTAAAATTAATTATTTTACATATCTTTTTAAAATAATTATTTTTTTGAATTAAAGTTTAATATTAATAATTTTATACAAACAAGGAAATTCTAGAAGTAATTTTTGTACGTATCCTCTTTATTCATCTTAAAAAAATAATGGAATTATATTTTGGTATCTATTTGACAAAATAATGTTCTTTTTGCATTTCATACCCACCTTGTGAAAAGACCCAAAATTTGTTGGAAAACTTGTCTATTGAAAATTTTGAGTTACAAAACAAGTTTATAAATATAAGCATTGTTTTAAATAATAAATTTTCATTAAAATTGAAAATATTAAAAATATTAGTTATAATTATGTTAAAGTACATATGGTATATACTTAGACACTATGAGCTGCATTTCTCATTCAATTTCTTCCCAATTTAGATTTTTCTCAATCAACCATTGAATGAATATGGTATATGTAGTGTTACCCACAATATATTCTCATTTTACATATTCAAATCAAAGACTAAGAATAAAATAAAAATCAACAATCATGTTATCATTCATTTTAATTCCTATGTTTAAATAAACATAGAAATTTGTTAATATTTTTAAAAATTGTATCATTTTTCCCATACCTATAACTTGTTTGTCAAAAATTTGGTATGCTATCTTATACGTCTATAAATTTAATTTGATTAAATGTTGTCATGTTGATTAAATGTTGTTATTGTATTATTAATTCCTCTTATCCTCAGGTACTTCATCCGATAATACTTGTTTTTTGAACATTGTTCATGTAAAATTAATTATTTTACATATCTTTTTAAAATAATTATTTTTTTGAATTAAAGTTTAATATTAATAATTTTATACAAAGAAGGAAATTCTAGAAGTAATTTTTGTACGTATCCTCTTTATTCATCTTAAAAAAATAATGGAATTATATTTTGGTATCTATTTGACAAAATAATGTTCTTTTTGCATTTCATACCCACCTTGTGAAAAGACCCAAAATTTGTTGGAAAACTTGTCTATTGAAAATTTTGAGTTACAAAACAAGTTTATAAATATAAGCATTGTTTTAAATAATAAATTTTCATTAAAATTGAAAATATTAAAAATATTAGTTATAATTATGTTAAAGTACATATGGTCAAGTCAAACAACTTATATACTTAGACACTATGAGCTGCATTTCTCATTCAATTTCTTCCCAATTTAGATTTTTCTCAATCAACCATTGAATGAATAAGGTATATGTAGTGTTACCCACAATATATTGTCATTTTACATATTCAAATCAAAGACTAAGAATAAAATAAAAATCAACAATCATGTTATCATTCATTTTAATTCCTATGTTTAAATAAAAATAGAAATTTGTTAATATTTTTAAAAATTGTATCATTTTTCCCATACCTATAACTTGTTTGTCAAAAATTTGGTATGCTATCTTATACCTCTTGAAATTTAATTTCATTAAATGTTGTCATGTTGATTAAATGTTGTTATGGTATTATTAATTCCTCTTATCCTCAGGTACTTCATCCGATAATACTTGTTTTTTGAAAATTGTTCATGTAAAATTAATTATTTTACATATCTTTTTAAAATAATTATTTTTTTGAATTAAAGTTTAATATTAATAATTTTATACAAAGAAGGAAATTCTAGAAGTAAATTTTGTACGTATCCTCTTTATTCATCTTAAGAAAATAATGGAATTATATTTTGGTATCTATTTGACAAAATAATGTTCTTTTTGCATTTCATACCCACCTTGTGAAAACACCCAAAATTTGTTGGAAAACTTGTCTATTGAAAATTTTGAGTTACAAAACAAGTTTATAAATATAAGCATTGTTTTAAATAATAAATTTTCATTAAAATTGAAAATATTAAAAATATTAGTTATAATTATGTTAAAGTACATATGGTCAAGTCAAACAACTTGTATACTTAGACACTATGAGCTGCATTTCTCATTCAATTTCTTCCCAATTTAGATTTTTCTCAATCAACTATTGAATAAATATGGTATAGGTAGTGTTACCCACAATATATTCTCATTTTACATATTCAAATCAAAGACTAAGAATAAAATAAAAATCAACAATCATGTTATCATTCATTTTAATTCTTATGTTTAAATAAACATAGAAATTTGTTAATATTTTTAAAAATTGTATCATTTTTCCCAGACCTATAACTTGTTTGTCAAAAAATTGGTATGCTATCTTATACCTCTAGAAATTTAATTTGATTAAATGTTGTCATGTTGATTAAATGTTGTTATGGTATTATTAATTCCTCTTATCCTCAGGTACTTCATCCGATAATACTTGTTTTTTGAACATTGTTCATGTAAAATTAATTATTTTACATATCTTTTTAAAATAATTATTTTTTTGAATTAAAGTTTAATATTAATAATTTTATACAAAGAAGGAAATTCTAGAAGTAATTTTTGTACGTATCCTCTTTATTCATCTTAAAAAAATAATGGAATTATATTTTGGTATCTATTTGACAAAATAATGTTCTTTTTGCATTTCATACCCACCTTGTGAAAAGACCCAAAATTTGTTGGAAAACTTGTCTATTGAAAATTTTGAGTTACAAAACAAGTTTATAAATATAAGCATTGTTTTAAATAATAAATTTTCATTAAAATTGAAAATATTAAAAATATTAGTTATAATTATGTTAAAGTACATAGGGTCAAGTCAAACAACTTGTATACTTAGACACTATGAGCTGCATTTCTCATTCAATTTCTTCCCAATTTAGATTTTTCTCAATCAACCATTGAATGAATATGGTATATGTAGTGTTACCCACAATATATTCTCATTTTACATATTCAAATCAAAGACTAAGAATAAAATAAAAATCAACAATCATGTTATCATTCATTTTAATTCCTATGTTTAAATAAACATAGAAATTTGTTAATATTTTTAAAAATTGTATCATTTTTCCCATACCTATAACTTGTTTGTCAAAAATTTGGTATGCTATCTTATACCTCTAGAAATTTAATTTGATTAAATGTTGTCATGTTGATTAAATGTTGTTATGGTATTATTAATTCCTCTTATCGTCACCTACTTCATCAGATAATACTTGTTTTTTTGAACATTGTTCATGTAAAATTAATTATTTTACATATCTTTTTAAAATAATTATTTTTTTAAATTAAAGTTTAATATTAATAATTTTATACAAAGAAGGAAATTCTAGAAGTAATTTTTGTACGTATCCTCTTTATTCATCTTAAAAAAATAATGGAATTATATTTTGGTATCTATTTGACAAAATAATGTTCTTTTTGCATTTCATACCCACCTTGTGAAAAGACCCAAAATTTGTTGGAAAACTTGTCTATTGAAAATTTTGAGTTACAAAACAAGTTTATAAATATAAGCATTGTTTTAAATAATAAATTTTCATTAAAATTGAAAATATTAAAAATATTAGTTATAATTATGTTAAAGTACATATGGTCAAGTCAAACAACTTGTATACTTAGACACTATGAGCTGCATTTCTCATTCAATTTCTTCCCAATTTAGATTTTTCTCAATCAACCATTGAATGAATATGGTATATGTAGTGTTACCCACAATATATTCTCATTTTACATATTCAAATCAAAGACTAAGAATAAAATAAAAATCAACAATCATGTTATCATTCATTTTAATTCCTATGTTTAAATAAACATAGAAATTTGTTAATATTTTTAAAAATTGTATCATTTTTCCCATACCTATAACTTGTTTGTCAAAAATTTGGTATGGTATCTTATACCTCTAGAAATTTAATTTGATTAAATGTTGTCATGTTGATTAAATGTTGTTATGGTATTATTAATTCCTCTTATCCTCAGGTACTTCATCCGATAATACTTGTTTTTTGAACATTGTTCATGTAAAATTAATTATTTTACATATCTTTTTAAAATAATTATTTTTTTGAATTAAAGTTTAATATTAATAATTTTATACAAAGAAGGAAATTCTAGAAGTAATTTTTGTACGTATCCTCTTTATTCATCTTAAAAAAATAATGGAATTATATTTTGGTATCTATTTGACAAAATAATGTTCTTTTTGCATTTCATACCCACCTTGTGAAAAGACCCAAAATTTGTTGGAAAACTTGTCTATTGAAAATTTTGAGTTACAAAACAAGTTTATAAATATAAGCATTGTTTTAAATAATAAATTTTCATTAAAATTGAAAATATTAAAAATATTAGTTATAATTATGTTAAAGTACATAGGGTCAAGTCAAACAACTTTTATACTTAGACACTATGAGCTGCATTTCTCATTCAATTTCTTCCCAATTTAGATTTTTCTCAATCAACCATTGAATGAATATGGTATATGTAGTGTTAGCCACAATATATTCTCATTTTACATATTCAAATCAAAGACTAAGAATAAAATAAAAATCAACAATCATGTTATCATTCATTTTAATTCCTATGTTTAAATAAACATAGAAATTTGTTAATATTTTTAAAAATTGTATCATTTTTCCCATACCTATAACTTGTTTGTCAAAAATTTGGTATGCTATCTTATACCTCTAGAAATTTAATTTGATTAAATGTTGTCATGTTGATTAAATGTTGTTATGGTATTATTAATTCCTCTTATCCTCAGGTACTTCATCCCATAATACTTGTTTTTTGAACATTGTTCATGTAAAATTAATTATTTTACATATCTTTTTAAAATAATTATTTTTTTGAATTAAAGTTTAATATTAATAATTTTATACAAAGAAGGAAATTCTAGAAGTAATTTTTGTACGTATCCTCTTTATTCATCTTAAAAAAATAATGGAATTATATTTTGGTATCTATTTGACAAAATAATGTTCTTTTTGCATTTCATACCCACCTTCTGAAAAGACCCAAAATTTTTTGGAAAACTTGTCTATTGAAAATTTTGAGTTACAAAACAAGTTTATAAATATAAGCATTGTTTTAAATAATAAATTTTCATTAAAATTGAAAATATTAAAAATATTAGTTATAATTATGTTAAAGTACATAGGGTCAAGTCAAACAACTTTTATACTTAGACACTATGAGCTGCATTTCTCATTCAATTTCTTCCCAATTTAGATTTTTCTCAATCAACCATTGAATGAATATGGTATATGTAGTGTTAGCCACAATATATTCTCATTTTACATATTCAAATCAAAGACTAAGAATAAAATAAAAATCAACAATCATGTTATCATTCATTTTAATTCCTATGTTTAAATAAACATAGAAATTTGTTAATATTTTTAAAAATTGTATCATTTTTCCCATACCTATAACTTGTTTGTCAAAAATTTGGTATGCTATCTTATACCTCTAGAAATTTAATTTGATTAAATGTTGTCATGTTGATTAAATGTTGTTATGGTATTATTAATTCCTCTTATCCTCAGGTACTTCATCCCATAATACTTGTTTTTTGAACATTGTTCATGTAAAATTAATTATTTTACATATCTTTTTAAAATAATTATTTTTTTGAATTAAAGTTTAATATTAATAATTTTATTCAAAGAAGGAAATTCTAGAAGTAATTTTTGTACGTATCCTCTTTATTCATCTTAAAAAAATAATGGAATTATATTTTGGTACCTATTTGACAAAATAATGTTCTCTTTGCATTTCATACCCACCTTGTGAAAAGACCCGAAATTTGTTGGAAAACTTGTCTATTGAAAATTTTGAGTTACAAAACAAGTTTATAAATATAAGCATTGTTTTAAATAATAAATTTTCATTAAAATTGAAAATAATAAAAATATTAGTTATAATTATGTTAAAGTACATATGGTCAAGTCAAACAACTTATATACTTAGACACTATGAGCTGCATTTCTCATTCAATTTCTTCCCAATTTAGATTTTTCTCAATCAATCATTGAATGAATATGGTATATGTAGTGCTACCCACAATATATTCTCATTTTATATATTCAAATCAAAGACTAAGAATAAAATAAAAATCAACAATCATGTTATCATTCATTTTAATTCCTATGTTTAAATAAACATAGAAATTTGTTAATATTTTTAAAAATTGTATCATTTTTCCCTTACCTATAACTTGTTTGTCAAAAATTTGGTATGATATCTTATACCTCTAGAAATTTAATTTGATTAAATGTTGTCATGTTGATTAAATGTTGTTATGGTATTATTAATTCCTCTTATCCTCAGTACTTCATCCCATAATACTTGTTTTTTGAACATTGTTCATTTAAAATTAATAATTTTATATATCTTTTTAAAATAATTATTTTTTTGAATTAAGGTTTAATATTAATAATTTTATTCAAAGAAGGAAATTCTAGAAGTAATTTTTATACGTATCCTCTTTATTCATCTTAAAAAAATAATGGAATTATATTTTGGTACCTATTTGACAAAATAATGTTCTCTTTGCATTTCATACCCACCTTGTGAAAAGACCTAAAATTTGTTGGAAAACTTGTCTATTGAAAATTTTGAGTTAAAAAACAAGTTTATAAATATAAGCATTGTTTTAAATAATAAATTTTCATTAAAATTGAAAATATTAAAAATATTAGTTATAATTATGTTAAAGTACATATGGTCAAGTCAAACAACTTATATACTTAGACACTATGAGCTGCATTTCTCATTCAATTTCTTCCCAATTTAGATTTTTCTCAATCAACCATTGAATGAATATGGTATATGTAGTGTTACCCACAATATATTCTCATTTTACATATTCAAATGAAAGACTAAGAATAAAATAAAAGTCAACAATCATGTTATCATTCATTTTAATTCCTATGTTTAAATAAACATAGAAATTTGTTAATATTTTTAAAAATTGTATCATTTTTCCCATACCTATAACTTGTTTGTCAAAAATTTGGTATGCTATCTTATACCTCGTAGAAATTTAATTTGATTAAATGTTGTCATGTTGATTAAATGTTGTTATGGTATTATTAATTCCTCTTATCCTCACGTACTTCATCCCATAATACTTGTTTTTTGAACATTGTTCATGTAAAATTAATAATTTTACATATCTTTTTAAAATAATTATTTTTTTGAATTAAGGTTTAATATTAATAATTTTATTCAAAGAAGGAAATTCTAGAAGTAATTTTTGTACGTATCCTCTTTATTCATCTTAAAAAAATAATGGAATTATATTTTGGTACCTATTTGACAAAATAATGTTCTCTTTGCATTTCATACCCACCTTGTGAAAAGACCCAAAATTTGTTGGAAAACTTGTCTATTGAAAATTTTGAGTTACAAAACAAGTTTATAAATATAAGCATTGTTTTAAATAATAAATTTTCATTAAAATTGAAAATATTAAAAATATTAGTTATAATTATGTTAAAGTACATATGGTCAAGTCAAACAACTTGTATACTTAGACACTATGAGCTGCATTTCTCATTCAATTTCTTCCCAATTTAGATTTTTCTCAATCAACCATTGAATGAATATGGTATATGTAGTGTTACCCACAATATATTCTCATTTTACATATTCAAATCAAAGACTAAGAATAAAATAAAAATCAACAATCATGTTATCATTCATTTTAATTCCTATGTTTAAATAAACATAGAAATTTGTTAATATTTTTAAAAATTGTATCATTTTTCCCATACCTATAACTTGTTTGTCAAAAATTTGGTATGCTATCTTATACCTCTAGAAATTTAATTTGATTAAATGTTGTCATGTTGATTAAATGTTGTTATGGTATTATTAATTCCTCTTATCCTCAGGTACTTCATCCCATAATACTTGTTTTTTGAACATTGTTCATGTAAAATTAATTATTTTACATATCTTTTTAAAATAATTATTTTTTTGAATTAAAGGTTTAATATTAATAATTTTATTCAAAGAAGGAAATTCTAGAAGTAATTTTTGTACGTATCCTCTTTATTCATCTTAAAAAAATAATGGAATTATATTTTGGTACCTATTTGACAAAATAATGTTCTCTTTGCATTTCATACCCACCTTGTGAAAAGACCCAAAATTTGTTGGAAAACTTGTCTATTGAAAATTTTGAGTTACAAAACAAGTTTATAAATATAAGCATTGTTTTAAATAATAAATTTTCATTAAAATTGAAAATAATAAAAATATTAGTTATAATTATGTTAAAGTACATATGGTCAAGTCAAACAACTTATATACTTAGACACTATGAGCTGCATTTCTCATTCAATTTCTTCCCAATTTAGATTTTTCTCAATCAATCATTGAATGAATATGGTATATGTAGTGTTACCCACAATATATTCTCATTTTACATATTCAAATCAAAGACTAAGAATAAAATAAAAATCAACAATCATGTTATCATTCATTTTAATTCCTATGTTTAAATAAACATAGAAATTTGTTAATATTTTTAAAAATTGTATCATTTTTCCCATACCTATAACTTGTTTGTCAAAAATTTGGTATGATATCTTATACCTCTAGAAATTTAATTTGATTAAATGTTGTCATGTTGATTAAATGTTGTTATGGTATTATTAATTCCTCTTATCCTCAGTACTTCATCCCATAATACTTGTTTTTTGAACATTGTTCATGTAAAATTAATAATTTTACATATCTTTTTAAAATAATTATTTTTTTGAATTAAGGTTTAATATTAATAATTTTATTCAAAGAAGGAAATTCTAGAAGTAATTTTTGTACCTATCCTCTTTATTCATCTTAAAAAAATAATGGAATTATATTTTGGTACCTATTTGACAAAATAATGTTCTCTTTGCATTTCATACCCACCTTGTGAAAAGACCCAAAATTTGTTGGAAAACTTGTCTATTGAAAATTTTGAGTTAAAAAACAAGTTTATAAATATAAGCATTGTTTTAAATAATAAATTTTCATTAAAATTGAAAATATTTAAAATATTAGTTATAATTATGTTAAAGTACATATGGTCAAGTCAAACAACTTATATACTTAGACACTATGAGCTGCATTTCTCATTCAATTTCTTCCCAATTTAGATTTTTCTCAATCAACCATTGAATGAATATGGTATATGTAGTGTTACCCACAATATATTCTCATTTTACATATTCAAATCAAAGACTAAGAATAAAATAAAAATCAACAATCATGTTATCATTCATTTTAATTCCTATGTTTAAATAAACATAGAAATTTGTTAATATTTTTAAAAATTGTATCATTTTTCCCATACCTATAACTTGTTTGTCAAAAATTTGGTATGCTATCTTATACCTGTAGAAATTTAATTTGATTAAATGTTGTCATGTTGATTAAATGTTGTTATGGTATTATTAATTCCTCTTATCCTCACGTACTTCATCCCATAATACTTGTTTTTTGAACATTGTTCATGTAAAATTAATAATTTTACATATCTTTTTAAAATAATTATTTTTTTGAATTAAGGTTTAATATTAATAATTTTATTCAAAGAAGGAAATTCTAGAAGTAATTTTTGTACGTATCCTCTTTATTCATCTTAAAAAAATAATGGAATTATATTTTGGTACCTATTTGACAAAATAATGTTCTCTTTGCATTTCATACCCACCTTGTGAAAAGACCCAAAATTTGTTGGAAAACTTGTCTATTGAAAATTTTGAGTTAAAAAACAAGTTTATAAATATAAGCATTGTTTTAAATAATAAATTTTCATTAAAATTGAAAATATTAAAAATATTAGTTATAATTATGTTAAAGTACATATGGTCAAGTCAAACAACTTGTATACTTAGACACTATGAGCTGCATTTCTCATTCAATTTCTTCCCAATTTAGATTTTTCTCAATCAACCATTGAATGAATATGGTATATGTAGTGTTACCCACAATATATTCTCATTTTACATATTCAAATCAAAGACTAAGAATAAAATAAAAATCAACAATCATGTTATCATTCATTTTAATTCCTATGTTTAAATAAACATAGAAATCTGTTAATATTTTTAAAAATTGTATCATTTTTCCCATACCTATAACTTGTTTGTCAAAAATTTGGTATGCTATCTTATACCTCTAGAAATTTAATTTGATTAAATGTTGTCATGTTGATTAAATGTTGTTATGGTATTATTAATTCCTCTTATCCTCACGTACTTCATCCCATAATACTTGTTTTTTGAACATTGTTCATGTAAAATTAATAATTTTACATATCTTTTTAAAATAATTATTTTTTTGAATTAAGGTTTAATATTAATAATTTTATTCAAAGAAGGAAATTCTAGAAGTAATTTTTGTACGTATCCTCTTTATTCATCTTAAAAAAATAATGGAATTATATTTTGGTACCTATTTGACAAAATAATGTTCTCTTTGCATTTCATACCCACCTTGTGAAAAGACCCAAAATTTGTTGGAAAACTTGTCTATTGAAAATTTTGAGTTAAAAAACAAGTTTATAAATATAAGCATTGTTTTAAATAATAAATTTTCATTAAAATTGAAAATATTAAAAATATTAGTTATAATTATGTTAAAGTACATATGGTCAAGTCAAACAACTTATATACTTAGACACTATGAGCTGCATTTCTCATTCAATTTCTTCCCAATTTAGATTTTTCTCAATCAACCATTGAATGAATATGGTATATGTAGTGTTACCCACAATATATTCTCATTTTACATATTCAAATCAAAGACTAAGAATAAAATAAAAATCAACAATCATGTTATCATTCATTTTAATTCCTATGTTTAAATAAACATAGAAATCTGTTAATATTTTTAAAAATTGTATCATTTTTCCCATACCTATAACTTGTTTGTCAAAAATTTGGTATGCTATCTTATACCTCTAGAAATTTAATTTGATTAAATGTTGTCATGTTGATTAAATGTTGTTATGGTATTATTAATTCCTCTTATCCTCACGTACTTCATCCCATAATACTTGTTTTTTGAACATTGTTCATGTAAAATTAATAATTTTACATATCTTTTTAAAATAATTATTTTTTTGAATTAAGGTTTAATATTAATAATTTTATTCAAAGAAGGAAATTCTAGAAGTAATTTTTGTACGTATCCTCTTTATTCATCTTAAAAAAATAATGGAATTATATTTTGGTACCTATTTGACAAAATAATGTTCTCTTTGCATTTCATACCCACCTTGTGAAAAGACCCAAAATTTGTTGGAAAACTTGTCTATTGAAAATTTTGAGTTAAAAAACAAGTTTATAAATATAAGCATTGTTTTAAATAATAAATTTTCATTAAAATTGAAAATATTAAAAATATTAGTTATAATTATGTTAAAGTACATATGGTCAAGTCAAACAACTTATATACTTAGACACTATGAGCTGCATTCTCATTCAATTTCTTCCCAATTTAGATTTTTCTCAATCAACCATTGAATGAATATGGTATATGTAGTGTTACCCACAATATATTCTCATTTTACATATTCAAATCAAAGACTAAGAATAAAATAAAAATCAACAATCATTTATCATTCATTTTAATTCCTATGTTTAAATAAACATAGAAATCTGTTAATATTTTTAAAAATTGTATCATTTTTCCCATACCTATAACTTGTTTGTCAAAAATTTGGTATGCTATCTTATACCTCTAGAAATTTAATTTGATTAAATGTTGTCATGTTGATTAAATGTTGTTATGGTATTATTAATTCCTCTTATCCTCACGTACTTCATCCCATAATACTTGTTTTTTGAACATTGTTCATGTAAAATTAATAATTTTACATATCTTTTTAAAATAATTATTTTTTTGAATTAAGGTTTAATATTAATAATTTTATTCAAAGAAGGAAATTCTAGAAGTAATTTTTGTACGTATCCTCTTTATTCATCTTAAAAAAATAATGGAATTATATTTTGGTACCTATTTGACAAAATAATGTTCTCTTTGCATTTCATACCCACCTTGTGAAAAGACCCAAAATTTGTTGGAAAACTTGTCTATTGAAAATTTTGAGTTAAAAAACAAGTTTATAAATATAAGCATTGTTTTAAATAATAAATTTTCATTAAAATTGAAAATATTAAAAATATTAGTTATAATTATGTTAAAGTACATATGGTCAAGTCAAACAACTTATATACTTAGACACTATGAGCTGCATTTCTCATTCAATTTCTTCCCAATTTAGATTTTTCTCAATCAACCATTGAATGAATATGGTATATGTAGTGTTACCCACAATATATTCTCATTTTACATATTCAAATCAAAGACTAAGAATAAAATAAAAATCAACAATCATGTTATCATTCATTTTAATTCCTATGTTTAAATAAACATAGAAATCTGTTAATATTTTTAAAAATTGTATCATTTTTCCCATACCTATAACTTGTTTGTCAAAAATTTGGTATGCTATCTTATACCTGCTAGAAATTTAATTTGATTAAATGTTGTCATGTTGATTAAATGTTGTTATGGTATTATTAATTCCTCTTATCCTCACGTACTTCATCCCATAATACTTGTTTTTTGAACATTGTTCATGTAAAATTAATAATTTTACATATCTTTTTAAAATAATTATTTTTTTGAATTAAGGTTTAATATTAATAATTTTATTCAAAGAAGGAAATTCTAGAAGTAATTTTTGTACGTATCCTCTTTATTCATCTTAAAAAAATAATGGAATTATATTTTGGTACCTATTTGACAAAATAATGTTCTCTTTGCATTTCATACCCACCTTGTGAAAAGACCCAAAATTTGTTGGAAAACTTGTCTATTGAAAATTTTGAGTTAAAAAACAAGTTTATAAATATAAGCATTGTTTTAAATAATAAATTTTCATTAAAATTGAAAATATTAAAAATATTAGTTATAATTATGTTAAAGTACATATGGTCAAGTCAAACAACTTATATACTTAGACACTATGAGCTGCATTTCTCATTCAATTTCTTCCCAATTTAGATTTTTCTCAATCAACCATTGAATGAATATGGTATATGTAGTGTTACCCACAATATATTCTCATTTTACATATTCAAATCAAAGACTAAGAATAAAATAAAAATCAACAATCATGTTATCATTCATTTTAATTCCTATGTTTAAATAAACATAGAAATTTGTTAATATTTTTAAAAATTGTATCATTTTTCCCATACCTATAACTTGTTTGTCAAAAATTTGGTATGCTATCTTATACCTCTAGAAATTTAATTTGATTAAATGTTGTCATGTTGATTAAATGTTGTTATGGTATTATTAATTCCTCTTATCCTCACGTACTTCATCCCATAATACTTGTTTTTTGAAGCATTGTTCATGTAAAATTAATAATTTTACATATCTTTTTAAAATAATTATTTTTTTGAATTAAGGTTTAATATTAATAATTTTATTCAAAGAAGGAAATTCTAGAAGTAATTTTTGTACGTATCCTCTTTATTCATCTTAAAAAAATAATGGAATTATATTTTGGTACCTATTTGACAAAATAATGTTCTCTTTGCATTTCATACCCACCTTGTGAAAAGACCCAAAATTTGTTGGAAAACTTGTCTATTGAAAATTTTGAGTTAAAAAACAAGTTTATAAATATAAGCATTGTTTTAAATAATAAATTTTCATTAAAATTGAAAATATTAAAAATATTAGT
This sequence comes from Apium graveolens, assembly GCF_009905375.1. NCBI lineage: Eukaryota > Viridiplantae > Streptophyta > Magnoliopsida > Apiales > Apiaceae > Apium > Apium graveolens. The sequence continues at coordinate 267,461,025 of NC_133654.1, read as the reverse complement.
TATAATTATGTTAAAGTACATATGGTCAAGTCAAACAACTTATATACTTAGACACTATGAGCTGCATTTCTCATTCAATTTCTTCCCAATTTAGATTTTTCTCAATCAACCATTGAATGAATATGGTATATGTAGTGTTACCCACAATATATTCTCATTTTACATATTCAAATCAAAGACTAAGAATAAAATAAAAATCAACAATCATGTTATCATTCATTTTAATTCCTATGTTTAAATAAACATAGAAATCTGTTAATATTTTTAAAAATTGTATCATTTTTCCCATACCTATAACTTGTTTGTCAAAAATTTGGTATGCTATCTTATACCTCTAGAAATTTAATTTGATTAAATGTTGTCATGTTGATTAAATGTTGTTATGGTATTATTAATTCCTCTTATCCTCACGTACTTCATCCCATAATACTTGTTTTTTGAACATTGTTCATGTAAAATTAATAATTTTACATATCTTTTTAAAATAATTATTTTTTTGAATTAAGGTTTAATATTAATAATTTTATTCAAAGAAGGAAATTCTAGAAGTAATTTTTGTACGTATCCTCTTTATTCATCTTAAAAAAATAATGGAATTATATTTTGGTACCTATTTGACAAAATAATGTTCTCTTTGCATTTCATACCCACCTTGTGAAAAGACCCAAAATTTGTTGGAAAACTTGTCTATTGAAAATTTTGAGTTAAAAAACAAGTTTATAAATATAAGCATTGTTTTAAATAATAAATTTTCATTAAAATTGAAAATATTAAAAATATTAGTTATAATTATGTTAAAGTACATATGGTCAAGTCAAACAACTTATATACTTAGACACTATGAGCTGCATTTCTCATTCAATTTCTTCCCAATTTAGATTTTTCTCAATCAACCATTGAATGAATATGGTATATGTAGTGTTACCCACAATATATTCTCATTTTACATATTCAAATCAAAGACTAAGAATAAAATAAAAATCAACAATCATGTTATCATTCATTTTAATTCCTATGTTTAAATAAACATAGAAATTTGTTAATATTTTTAAAAATTGTATCATTTTTCCCATACCTATAACTTGTTTGTCAAAAATTTGGTATGCTATCTTATACCTGCTAGAAATTTAATTTGATTAAATGTTGTCATGTTGATTAAATGTTGTTATGGTATTATTAATTCCTCTTATCCTCACGTACTTCATCCCATAATACTTGTTTTTTGAACATTGTTCATGTAAAATTAATAATTTTACATATCTTTTTAAAATAATTATTTTTTTGAATTAAGGTTTAATATTAATAATTTTATTCAAAGAAGGAAATTCTAGAAGTAATTTTTGTACGTATCCTCTTTATTCATCTTAAAAAAATAATGGAATTATATTTTGGTACCTATTTGACAAAATAATGTTCTCTTTGCATTTCATATCCACCTTGTGAAAAGACCCAAAATTTGTTGGAAAACTTGTCTATTGAAAATTTTGAGTTAAAAAACAAGTTTATAAATATAAGCATTGTTTTAAATAATAAATTTTCATTAAAATTGAAAATAATAAAAATATTAGTTATAATTATGTTAAAGTACATATGGTCAAGTCAAACAACTTATATACTTAGACACTATGAGCTGCATTTCTCATTCAATTTCTTCCCAATTTAGATTTTTCTCAATCAACCATTGAATGAATATGGTATATGTAGTGTTACCCACAATATATTCTCATTTTACATATTCAAATCAAAGACTAAGAATAAAATAAAAATCAACAATCATTTATCATTCATTTTAATTCCTATGTTTAAATAAACATAGAAATCTGTTAATATTTTTAAAAATTGTATCATTTTTCCCATACCTATAACTTGTTTGTCAAAAATTTGGTATGCTATCTTATACCTCTAGAAATTTAATTTGATTAAATGTTGTCATGGTGATTAAATGTTGTTATGGTATTATTAATTCCTCTTATCCTCACGTACTTCATCCCGTAATACTTGTTTTTTGAGCATTGTTCATGTAAAATTAATAATTTTACATATCTTTTTAAAATAATTATTTTTTTGAATTAAGGTTTAATATTAATAATTTTATTCAAAGAAGGAAATTCTAGAAGTAATTTTTGTACCTATCCTCTTTATTCATCTTAAAAAAAATAATGGAATTATATTTTGGTACCTATTTGACAAAATAATGTTCTCTTTGCATTTCATACCCACCTTGTGAAAAGACCTAAAATTTGTTGGAAAACTTGTCTATTGAAAATTTTGAGTTACAAAACAAGTTTATAAATATAAGCATTGTTTTAAATAATAAATTTTCATTAAAATTGAAAATAATAAAAATATTAGTTATAATTATGTTAAAGTACATATGGTCAAGTCAAACAACTTATATACTTAGACACTATGAGCTGCATTTCTCATTCAATTTCTTCCCAATTTAGATTTTTCTCAATCAACCATTGAATGAATATGGTATATGTAGTGTTACCCACAATATATTCTCATTTTACATATTCAAATCAAAGACTAAGAATAAAATAAAAATCAACAATCATGTTATCATTCATTTTAATTCCTATGTTTAAATAAACATAGAAATTTGTTAATATTTTTAAAAATTGTATCATTTTTCCCATACCTATAACTTGTTTGTCAAAAATTTGGTATGATATCTTATACCTCTAGAAATTTAATTTGATTAAATGTTGTCATGTTGATTAAATGTTGTTATGGTATTATTAATTCCTCTTATCCTCAGTACTTCATCCCATAATACTTGTTTTTTGAACATTGTTCATGTAAAATTAATAATTTTACATATCTTTTTAAAATAATTATTTTTTTGAATTAAGGTTTAATATTAATAATTTTATTCAAAGAAGGAAATTCTAGAAGTAATTTTTGTACGTATCCTCTTTATTCATGTTAAAAAAATAATGGAATTATATTTTGGTACCTATTTGACAAAATAATGTTCTCTTTGCATTTCATACCCACCTTGTGAAAAGACCCAAAATTTGTTGGAAAACTTGTCTATTGAAAATTTTGAGTTAAAAAACAAGTTTATAAATATAAGCATTGTCTTAAATAATAAATTTTCATTAAAATTGAAAATATTAAAAATATTAGTTATAATTATGTTAAAGTACATATGGTCAAGTCAAACAACTTATATACTTAGACACTATGAGCTGCATTTCTCATTCAATTTCTTCCCAATTTAGATTTTTCTCAATCAACCATTGAATGAATATGGTATATGTAGTGTTACCCACAATATATTCTCATTTTACATATTCAAATCAAAGACTAAGAATAAAATAAAAATCAACAATCATGTTATCATTCATTTTAATTCCTATGTTTAAATAAACATAGAAATTTGTTAATATTTTTAAAAATTGTATCATTTTTCCCATACCTATAACTTGTTTGTCAAAAATTTGGTATGATATCTTATACCTCTAGAAATTTAATTTGATTAAATGTTGTCATGTTGATTAAATGTTGTTATGGTATTATTAATTCCTCTTATCCTCAGTACTTCATCCCATAATACTTGTTTTTTGAACATTGTTCATGTAAAATTAATAATTTTACATATCTTTTTAAAATAATTATTTTTTTGAATTAAGGTTTAATATTAATAATTTTATTCAAAGAAGGAAATTCTAGAAGTAATTTTTGTACGTATCCTTTATTCATGTTAAAAAAATAATGGAATTATATTTTGGTACCTATTTGACAAAATAATGTTCTCTTTGCATTTCATACCCACCTTGTGAAAAGACCCAAAATTTGTTGGAAAACTTGTCTATTGAAAATTTTGAGTTAAAAAACAAGTTTATAAATATAAGCATTGTTTTAAATAATAAATTTTCATTAAAATTGAAAATATTAAAAATATTAGTTATAATTATGTTAAAGTATATATGGTCAAGTCAAACAACTTATATACTTAGACACTATGAGCTCCATTTCTCATTCAATTTCTTCCCAATTTAGATTTTTCTCAATCAACCATTGAATTAATATGGTATATGTAGTGTTACCCACAATATATTCTCATTTTACATATTCAAATCAAAGACTAAGAATAAAATAAAAATCAACAATCATGTTATCATTCATTTTAATTCCTATGTTTAAATAAACATAGAAATCTGTTAATATTTTTAAAAATTGTATCATTTTTCCCATACCTATAACTTGTTTGTCAAAAATTTGGTATGCTATCTTATAGCTGTAGAAATTTAATTTGATTAAATGTTGTCATGTTGATTAAATGTTGTTATGGTATTATTAATTCCTCTTATCCTCACGTACTTCATCCCATAATACTTGTTTTTTGAACATTGTTCATGTAAAATTAATAATTTTACATATCTTTTTAAAATAATTATTTTTTTGAATAAAGGTTTAATATTAATAATTTTATTCAAAGAAGGAAATTCTAGAAGTAATTTTTGTACGTATCCTCTTTATTCATCTTAAAAAAATAATGGAATTATATTTTGGTACCTATTTGACAAAATAATGTTCTCTTTGCATTTCATACCCACCTTGTGAAAAGACCCAAAATTTGTTGGAAAACTTGTCTATTGAAAATTTTGAGTTACAAAACAAGTTTATAAATATAAGCATTGTTTTAAATAATAAATTTTCATTAAAATTGAAAATAATAAAAATATTACTTATAATTATGTTAAAGTACATATGGTCAAGTCAAACAACTTATATACTTAGACACTATGAGCTGCATTTCTCATTCAATTTCTTCCCAATTTAGATTTTTCTCAATCAACCATTGAATGAATATGGTATATGTAGTGTTACCCACAATATATTCTCATTTTACATATTCAAATCAAAGACTAAGAATAAAATAAAAATCAACCATCATGTTATCATTCATTTTAATTCCTATGTTTAAATAAACATAGAAATTTGTTAATATTTTTAAAAATTGTATCATTTTTCCCATACCTATAACTTGTTTGTCAAAAATTTGGTATGCTATCTTATACCTCTAGAAATTTAATTTGATTAAATGTTGTCATGGTAATATTAATTTTTAGATGACCAATAATATATGAATTATTGTGAGAGGTTTTTAAGACTTGAATGTATGATAGTAGTACTTTATTATTCTTACTTAGGGTTGTAGTAGTACATATATTATTGTTAGTTGAGGTCATTAGCGAATTTATATATAATTTCACTAAATAAAATTTAATTTGATTTGAGAAAATATAATTTTTAGTTAAGTTTTTTATACAATGGTTACCACTTAATTTATAGAATCTAGTTTTATTTACAATGCAAAATAAATTAGAGTAATGGTTGTTTACTTATGGTTATAAATCAACACCCAATTAGTTTGTATAATACATAGAGCAGACTTTGTTAAATTATATTTTTATAAAAAGAAAAAATTTGAATTTGTAATAAGAAATTGATACTAAGATAAAAAACAATCTAAACTAAATTGGGCCCATTAAAACCCATGATATACAATTGGGCTGCAAAATATATGATATTAAAAAGATAGGTAGAACCCTAATATCAGCATAAGCCTGCCGCCTTACAAACAAAATGAATTTGTACTTGACCATGAAATAGGCCATGAAATAATATTTTGGAGTTATTTGTTTTTTCTATGAAAGATTGTTTTGGTTAAATACATCTCCAAATGAATTGGTGCACGACTAATCAAATGAATTGGTGGAGGACTAAGTGATAAGGTTTACAGGTTATCATGAATTGATGTTGTTTAACAAAGTAATGTAATAATTTTCTATTTCGGTGTTTCTTCATTTTCTTTTTATTTGTGTTATTTGCATAAACTTTTGGTAGAAATCAAACACTAAAATAAGTATCATATTTTCCTTGTATATATGTATGTAGATTTACATGGAATGTCACTTGTATTTATTTTTACATGACCTCTATGTCAAGAATTATCCTTTCAAGATTATATGTCGAGGTTAGAAAAAAAGTCACTTACATTTGTATTAATTTTTTTTGTTCCTAATATATAATCAAATACATGATATATGAAAAAAATAAAAATTTATAGAAAAAAAGCCCATGAATTATTTATATTTTATGTTCATATTTGTTGAATTATACTACTAAATTTATTTTATGTTTATGTATGACCTTACTTTAGAGACATTTTCACAGGAATTATATTTTTCTTGCTACTTGCAACAAGTTCCAAAAACAATGAAGAAAATGCTCCAAGTGCCTTCCCTTTCTCTTCATCAATGTACGGTGTAAGGTTTCTTTGTTATTCTTTAAATTTTACCATGCCAATATATATTATTAATATAAATGAAGATAGTACAAGTGGAACTATGTGGGATGTGTTTTTTTTCTAATATATATATGACAAACAACTCTAAATTACTCTTTGTTGACCTAATAAAACATAAAGTTCACTTATATTTGGAGTTTCCCATCTCAAGAAGCCCCATAACTTTTTAACTTCATTTCACAACACACATGGTTGAAAATGAGATTTCTTACTTGATAGAGATATAGGCTTTGTTTGGGAAATTTTTTAGTGTTGGACGCACTTATATTTTCAATACATGAATAGGTAGGGTCACCATTTTCAGCCGCACTAGAACCCGTTTCTTAGTAACTTCTATAGATCTGTAACTATTTAAAAAGTATAGAGTTATGATTATTCTTTAATCCAGTAGTAATATTGTTGGCGGTGTCACTGGTGGTGGTAATTTTACTAGTCCAATTGGTGGCACTAGTAGTCGTAATCTTAGGAGTGGAATTGGTGGTGGGATTGTTGGTGGTAAAGTTTTGCTAACTTAAGGAGTATCATTGGTGGTAAATTTAATAATGGCATAAGTGGTAGTATCATTGGTGGTATATTGGGTAGTTTTAATAGTGGGATTGGTGGCAGCATGACTAGCATCTTTAGTGGTTACATTGGTGGTACCAGAAACAATAATATTAGTAGTCGATTTGCTGGCATTGATGGTGCCATTGGTCTTGGTGCTCTTATTAGTGCAATTGGTGGCATTGAAAGCGGTATTCTTTGCAGGAGAATTGGTGGTGGCATTATTGGTGTTGGTGTTGAAGTTCGTGCTAGCTTAAGCAGTTCCATTTATGACAAGTTTAATTATAGTATTACAGGTGGTAGCATTGATGTTATATTGGTTAGTCTTAGTAGCGGCATTGGTGGTGGCATTGGTGGTAGCTTATTGTTCGTATTGGTAGCTTATTTGTGGTATTATTGGTGTTGGTGTTGAAGTTCGTGCTAGCTTAAGCAGTTCCATTTATGGCCAGTTTAATTATGGTATTACAGGTGGTAGCATCGATGTTATATTGGTTAGTCTTAGTAGTGGCATTGGTGTTGTCATTGGTGGTAGATTAGTGGTCGTATTGGTGGTGGAATGGCTAGTTGCCATAGTGGTAGCATTGGTGGTATATTGGTTAGTCTTAGTAGTGGCAATTTACGGTAGCATTGTTGGTAGCTTTAGTGGTAGCACTGGTTGTATATTAGGTTATATTAGTAGTTGATTTAACTTCAGAGATGATGGTTGTGACGCCCTCCAAACCCGGGTCAGAAGTTCGGGGTTCACAACACACATATTATATAAACTTGTATATGAAATATTATATGCAATTATCCTTATTTACACAACCACGGATCCCAACAGGTGAAAGTATGAAAACCAACCACAACCTTGACTTTTATTACGTCATATCAAATCCCAACTAGTTAAACTTACAACTGAAAATGAAATCATTCTTACAAACTTGCATAACTCAAACTAGCTCGATCCAACTCAACCGGGAATCCTAGATCGTATACTGGACTGGGGATCCTCGTTATCAACAATTTTCATTTTAACTGTAGAATGACCTAAACAGATTCACAAGGGTGAGCTAACTAGCTCAGCAAGTTATAATAAAAATAACTAGGTATAAACAATGATCAGTTGAAATGATTCATAGGAATCAAGTTCCTTGTTAAGCAATTATTAGAATTGGATATTCATTTTTATGTTTAAAACCAAGGTTAGGCTGCTGATCAGTGACACACTAACCCCGATCAAGGCACACAACTCTGCTCTCTATATTGGATCCAAGACACACATTGGCCTAATATGACTACCAATCTATGAAAAACTGTTTTGGTGCTGCAAGGTTAAACACATCTTTAAATGAATTGGTGGAGGACTAATCAAATGAACTGGTGGGGGACTAAGCGAATAAGGTTCAGAGGTTATCATGAATTGATGTTGGTTAAAAAGATTAAAGTAATAATTTATATTTCCCCGTTTCTTCATTTTCCTTTCATATGTGTTTTTTGCAAAACTTTTGGTAAAAATCAAACACTATAATAATATCCCATTTTCCTTTTATATATGTTAGTAAATTTATTATCCTTTCAATATTATATGTCAAAGTTAGAAAAAAATTCACTTACATTTTTATTAATATTTTTGTTCCTCATAAATAATCAAATACATGATATATTAAAAAATGAAAATTTAAAGAAAAGAAGCCCAGACATTATTTATATTTTATGTTCATATTTGTTGAATTATACTAATCAATTTATTTTATGTTTGTGTGTGACCTTACTTTAGAGAATTTCCATAAGAATTATATTTTTCTTGCTACTAGCAACAAGTTCCAAAAATAATGAAGAAAATGCTCCAAGTGCCTTCCCTTTCTCTTCATCAATGTACCGTGTAAGGTTTCTTTGTTATTCTTTAAATTTTACCATGCCAATATATATTATTAATATAAATGTAGATAGTACAAGTGGAACTATGTGGGATGTGTTTTTTTTTCTAATGTATATATGACAAACAACTGTAAATTACTCTTTGTTGACCTAATAAAACACAAAGTTCACTTATATTTGGAGTTTCCCATCTCAAGAAGCCCCATAACTTTTTAACTTCATTTCACAACAAACATGATTGAAAATGAGATTTCTTACTTGATAGAGATATAGGCTTTGTTTGGGAAATTTTTTAGTGTTGGACGAACTTATATTTTCAATACATGAATAGGTAGGGTCACCATTTTCAGCCGCACTAGAACCCGTTTCTTAGTAACTTCTATAGATCTGTAACTATTTGAAAAGTATAGAGTTATGATTATTCTTTAATCCAGTAGTAATATTGTTGGCGGTGTCACTGGTGGTGGTAATTTTACTAGTCCAATTGGTGGCACTAGTAGTCGTAATCTTAGGAGTGGAATTGGTGGTGGGATTGTTGGTGGTAAAGTTTGTGCTAACTTAAGGAGTATCATTGGTGGTAAATTTAATAATGGCATAAGTGGTAGTATCATTGGTGGTATATTGGGTAGTTTTAATAGTGGGATTGGTGGCAGCATGACTAGCATCTTTAGTGGTTACATTGGTGGTACCAGAAACAATAATATTAGTAGTGCATTTGCTGGCATTGATGGTGCCATTGGTCTTGGTGCTCTTATTAGTGCAATTGGTGGCATTGAAAGCGGTAATCTTTGCAGGAGAATTGGTGGTGGTATTATTGGTGTTGGTGTTGAAGTTCGTGCTATCTTAAGCAGTTCCATTTATGACAAGTTTAATTATAGTATTACAGGTGGTAGCATTGATGTTATATTGGTTAGTCTTAGTAGTGGCATTGGTGGTGGCATTGGTGGTAGCTTATTGTTCGTATTGGTAGCTTATTTGTGGTATTATTGGTGTTGGTGTTGAAGTTCGTGCTAGCTTAAGCAGTTCCATTTATGGCCAGTTTAATTATGGTATTACAGGTGGTAGCATCGATGTTATATTGGTTAGTCTTAGTAGTGGCATTGGTGTTGTCATTGGTGGTAGATTAGTGGTCGTATTGGTGGTGGAATGGCTAGTTGCCATAGTGGTAGCATTGGTGGTATATTGGTTAGTCTTAGTAGTGGCAATTTACGGTAGCATTGTTGGTAGCTTTAGTGGTAGCACTGGTTGTATATTAGGTTATATTAGTAGTTGATTTAACTTCAGAGATGATAGTTGTGACGCCCTCCAAACCCGGGTCAGAAGTTTGGGGTTCACAACACACATATTATATAAACTTGTATATGAAATATTATATGCAATTATCCTTATTTACACAACCAGGGATCCCAACAGGTGAAAGTATGAAAACCAACCACAACCTTGACTTTTATTACGTCATATAAAATCCCAACTAGTTAAACTTACAACTGAAAATGAAATCATTCTTACAAACTTGCATAACTCAAACTAGCTGGATCCAACTCAACCGGGAATCCTAGATCGTATACTGAACTGGGGATCCTCGTTATCAACAATTTCCATTTTACCTGTAGAATGACCTAAACAGATTCACAAGGGTGAGCTAACTAGCTCAGCAAGTTATAATAAAAATAACTAGGTATAAACAATGATCAGTTGAAATGATTCATAGGAATCAAGTTCCTTGTTAAGCAATTATTAGAATTGAATATTCATTTTTATGTTTAAAACCAAGGTTAGGCTGCTGATCAGTGACACACTAACCCCGATCAAGGCACACAGCTCTGCTCTCTATACTGGATCCAAGACACACATTGGCCTAATATGACTACCAATCTATGAAAAACTGTTTTGGTGCTGCAAGGTTAAACACATCTTTAAATGAATTGGTGGAGGACTAATCAAATGAACTGGTGGGGGACTAAGCGAATAAGGTTCAGAGGTTATCATGAATTGATGTTGGTTAAAAACATTAAAGTAATAATTTATATTTCCCCGTTTCTTCATTTTCCTTTCATATGTGTTTTTTGCAAAACTTTTGGTAAAAATCAAACACTATAATAATATCCCATTTTCCTTTTATATATGTTAGTAAATTTATTATCCTTTCAATATTATATGTCAAAGTTAGAAAAAAATTCACTTACATTTTTATTAATATTTTTGTTCCTCATAAATAATCAAATACATGATATATTAAAAAATGAAAATTTAAAGAAAAGAAGCCCAGACATTATTTATATTTTATGTTCATATTTGTTGAATTATACTAATCAATTTATTTTATGTTTGTGTGAGACCTTACTTTAGAGAATTTCCATAAGAATTATATTTTTCTTGCTACTTGCAACAAGTTCCAAAAACAATGAAGAAAATGCTCGATGTCCCTTCCCCTTCTCCTCTTCATCAATCTACCATGTAAGGTTTCTTTGTTATTTTTTAACTTCTATCATGCCAATATATATCATAAATATAAATGCCCATAGTACAGGTGGATCTATGTGGGGTATGTTTTTTATTTTTCTAATGTATATATGACAAACCACTCGAAATTACTTTGTGTTACCTAATAACACAAGAAATTTACTTATATATGGAGTTTCTCATCTCACAAAGCCCCATCACTTTTTAACTTAATTTTACAAGACACCTGATTGAAAATGAGATTTCTTACTTGATAGAGATGTAAGTTTTTTTGTGAAATTTTTTTAGTGGTGTAAGAACTTATATTTTCAATACATGAATAGGTACGGTCACAATTTTCAGCCTCACTAGAACCCGTTCCTCATGTAACTACTATAGATCCGTAATAATTCAAAAAGTATAGAGTTATAAGTTTTTCTCAAATCCAGTAGTAATATTGTAGGCGGTGTCATTGGTGGTGGTAATTTAACTAGTTCAATTGGTGGTACTAGTACTCGTAATCTTAGGAGTGGAATTGGTGGTGGGATTGTTGGTGGTAAAGTTTGTGCTACCTTACGGAGTATCATTGGTGGTAACTTTAATAATGGCATCAGTGGTAGTATCATTGGTGGTATAGTTGCATTGGTAGTAGCATGACTAGCACCTTTAGTGCTTACATTGGTGGTACCTCAAATGATAATATTAGTAGTGGATTTGGTGGCATTGATTGTTACATTGGTCCCGGTGCTCTTATTAGTGTAACTGGTGACATTGGAAGCGGTAATCTTTGTTAGAGAACTGTTAGTAATATTATATGTATAGGTGGTGAAGTTTATTCTAGCTTAAGCAGTTCCATTTATGGCCACTTTAATTATGGTATTACAGGTGGTAGCATTGATGTTATATTGGTTAATCTTTGTTGTGGTATTGGTGGTAGCATAGCTTGCATCTTTAGTGGTGGTACTGGTGGTAGAATGGCTAGTTGGCATATTGGTATCATTGCTCAAATATTGGTTAGTCTTAGTAGCGGAAATTGTGGTAGCTATGCTAATAGCTTTAGTGGTAGCATTGGGTGTATATTAGGTAATATTAGTAGTTGATTTAGTTTCAGAAATGGTGGTTGTGACACCCTCCAAAACCCCGGTCAGAAGTTTGGGGTTCACAACACACACAATATATAAATCAGTATATGAAATATTATATGCAATATCCCTTATTTACGCAACCACGAATCGCAACAGGTTAAATATGAAAACAAGCCAAAACCTTAACTTTTATTACGTCGTACCAAATCTCAACTAGTTTAACTTACAACTAAAAATGAAATCATGCTTACAAACATGCATAACTCAAACTATAACATAAAGCTCCTGCTAGCTCGATCCAACTCAACCTGGAATCTTAGCTCGCATACTGGACCGGGGATCCTCGTTACCAACAATTTCCTTTTTAACTATAGAATGACATAAATAGATTCGCAATGACATAAAAAATTTCCTTTGCTTATTTAAGAAATCAAATACCATTACTCAGCTATCATATCACACATTACCATTCTTTTATAGAGGAATTACAATAAATTGGGGATATTTTGATAAAGTTCTTGGAGAAAACCTTACCATTTAGCAATATCATTATATATCTTTAAGCATCAAGGTCTTCTCTAAAGAATGATGATCCATTGGTACATCAAGCATTTTCTAGGTGTTGGTGATATTGATGACAAAGTTGTTCTCAGAGAACCACAAGTTATTAATTTTTGATTATCTTGAAAAGTGTTTTTATATATTTCTATGATTTAACATAGCGTTAATATATGATTTTATGTGCGAAAATTCACAAGCGACAATATCTGATAGTGTTTATAATACATAAGTTGTATTACACAAAATGTGATCATATATTATTGATTTTAGAAAACTACAATAATTATTGAATTCACTTTATATGTTAAAATATATCTGACCCACCTAACCCTCCTAGCAGAGAGTCTTATATATTATTTTTATATATAAATAAGAAGTCATGAGTTGCTTATGCAATGAGAGCCAAAAAATGTGAAACAAATTGAACAGGAGATTTTGTACTCCTTCCATTCAACTTTTATGTGGTCTGAGAGCATCACTTGATCTAATTATAGAGGAAAGACTTGATAACGTAATAGCAAGGCACACTCCCCTTGCAAAACGACAAGTTAAATGCTTTGTTCTTATATGCAGCTTAAGCAAAACACTGAAAATACTTTTTATTTGATTATGTATTCTTTGTGTGATGCATAGAAAGTAGAAACATGTTGAAACCTTTATTTGTAGATACAAGGTAAATATTACACACTAGTTCAGTTTATAGATGATTTAAGAAGTACAAGTTTAATGATTTTAATTGTAGTCGATTTTTATTTCATCATCTAATTGCTTACAGAATTTTAAGAATGGGATTATTCTGTGCTCATCTCTGTTTTACAATTTTTGATATTGTGTGACTATATATTCATATCACATGTTTGTTGTGGAGCCCTAGGGGCTGAAAAACTGCACTGAGAAAGATGAATGGTTTAGTCATATTAGTCATATTGTTACTGCGGTTATGGTACCTGTGTACATTGATAGTTCACAAGTTATTATAAGGGCATAGAATGATACAACTGGATCTTATGGCTTGGACTTAATAAAGTAGCATGAAAGGATTCGAGGATAGATCATGTTAGAAATCTAAATGAGGTATATTGTAATTTCTTATATTCAATGTTATAGATTTTGTTGCATCTACATATTAACCAGAGACAAGATTAATAGTAAAATATGTTAGTTTCTCAATTCTGTTTGAGAAGTTTTAACAAAACTATGTCAAATTCATAATATGAGCCATAACCTTGTATCCTACTTCCGTTTGCTAAGACCACACAATCACTCATAAATAAGACAAGTTATAAATATTTTCTCTATTTGCCTCTTACTAACCATTTCGAAGAATAATGAAATATTTATAAATATTCTACTATAAACTTACACATGTTTTCTGTATTTGCAAGTGATAGGTTGTCTTACTGGTATGGAGATGATTCTTAAGGATGTTGGTTACTTGGTACAACTTGGAAGTGGGGTTGCTTCTGCATACTTGGAGAACAACATGCTAATGATTCCATCCTGAATTACCCATTAGTGATTGCAACAACTATTTCTAAATCATTTTATGCTAAATACTATGTAAAAAACATGCTTCATGTGGGGTGGTCTATAGTAGACTTACTATATCTTAACATTGATTTGCAGGTTTCTTTGTTGACTTATTTATATGTAAATTTTATCAAATTTAAATGAGTATTTAAAGTGTTGTTAGGACTTCGTTTTAGTGGAACAAGTCTTGAATATTGGTGTGACTAATTCTATTGAAAACATGAATTGTTAGTTTTTTGATGGATTATCTAGGTACAAGAATATAAATCCAATTAGAAGTTATTTCGCTTGCTTAAATAGCAATAATAACTCTTGACTTACAAAGTCAGAAATATTATAGGTTCTATGAGTAAAGAAAAATAAAATTTTGGTAGAATAGAAAGCGAATAAGCCACTGTGGGAACATAATAATTATAATTTAATTTACTATTCTATTTCAACTAAAAAAAGATAATTGTTCATTTCAACTTAAAAGATAAATATTTAATAATTTAAATAAAGATAAATTAAATAGTGTTAAGGGTGGCATAATTAATTTAAATATTTAGAATTTGGATCAAATCATTTTTTCTAAAAAAATAATCAATCTGTATTTTATACAAAATTTTGAGGCCCAAGAATGGCGCAAATTACGGCACGTCCGAATTAGATATATGTAAAAAACTTAATTTTATTAATTTTCATTTCATCAAAAAATAATGTACATTTGTTAAATTAGCTTTAAATATATTAAAGATGTGTAGAATTTTAACCGATTTAGAATTTTATACCAAAATATTTTAGTGTGAAAAATTGGATGAAAAATAAACTATCAAAAAAATTATTTCGATATTTTTAAAATTCCGAATTTGGGTTATCCAATTTTTTTCTCTTTAGGAGAGAAGCAAAGTTTTATAATAAAATATATGTTGAGAGAGCTTCTGGCCTTTTTAAATATGACTTTCTTAAGATCGAATGAGACGAGTTTTTTAAATTTTTTATGGTTTATATTTAACACTAAATATAATGTATTTTTATATATCATCTATCAATATTAAGTACCTTATTTACAAATATTGATTCAATAATAATTAGTCAATTTAGTTGTTTATATAATTGGACTTTAAATTGGATCCTCGATAATTGTTCATTCTTTTTATCGAATTGTTTAAACTTATATTTTTTGTAAAATACTAGGTGTTGTTGGGAGGTGATAAAGATAAAATAATTTTTTTTTTCATATTCAGTATATAACATATTTTTTATTCAATTATTTTTGTTGTGTATTTTTTTAGACAAGACATATCAATATTCATTAATCTTGACATTTACATATTTTATATAAGTTACTTTATAATTAAAGATTAAGTATTTAATTTGTTCAATTTATTTTGCAAACATAAATATGTTTATGATGATTATTTAAGTTTTATTTTTTACAATATTGTATTTCCTTGTAAATTTGAGTAAGTAGATTTGAGAATAATGTGTTTGTTTTTATCATAACAATTTATGAGTTCATGTTCTTTATTTTATCCTTAAAATGACGTCTCAATAATGTGTTTAACATATTTTATTAACAAGAAAATCAAAAAAAAACTAATTTACACTAATTGATATCATTTCAATTTAAATAAATATGGACTTTACTATGAATAATTCATAGAAATTTCCACAAGTTGATTGTTCAACCGTGTTAGTTTAACACGATAATATCATTCAACAAAATAAAATATAAATGTTTAAATTATTTAATCTCCATTAATTTAATTTGTAAATTTTACCTAAAATTAAGAAAAGTCCTTTATAATAGAAAAAAGTTAAATCATATATAAAATAAAATTTACTTTGTTAGAAATACACAACATTATGCAATTTTTTGTGAGCATAGTTTGTACTCTTGTAATGTATGGTCCCAATTGTTCTTCTGGTCAAAACTTGCTTGAATTCTTCTTCTTGCTGATCAAAGCTTGCTTCTTCTCAAAGGTTGGCTTTCTGCATGAGCAACAAAGTGTCCGACTTCATCACAATTACAGCACTTGATCGTAATTTTCCCATACCATGACTCCTTGCCATCATTCTTCCTTTAATTCCTCTTATCACCGTAAAGTTCTAGGAACTACAGCCTTTTTTTCAAAAACATTTTTTTAAAGTCTATATAGACCACATTTCTAAACTTTTTAACTAAAAGAGCATCAATTTGTAGGATATCTTCATCATTACCATGATCAATTTCACTTCCTCAATAATTTTGTAAGTCATCATGAGTATTTGAGACTGACTATACAATCATGGCCTTTCATTTTGAAATGGCTCTTTCTTGCAAATTTCTCTCTTGTTTTTTTCCTCTACCCTGAGAGAAACATGTCTTGGCCCATTTGGTCTTACTTTTCTACTCCATCTCTAGTTCATTAGTTTTCAGAATTCCATATATCTCAATTAGAGATGTGTCTTCAAGATCATAGTTATCCCTTATTGATATAAATTTCAAGTCACACTTTTGAGGGAGTGCAAGAAAAACCTTCAAGTTTGAATGTGGTGGATCATACTCTATGTCAACAAGTCACAAATCATTCAACAATTTATGAAATCTATCATAGATTTCAAAAAAAGACTCATCAACTTTTGATCAAAGTGCTCATACTGGTGATTGAGTATTCTCCTTGGAATCTTCTTGATAGCCGTTGTGCCTTACACTTAACCACTTAAGTGTCTCAAATTTCCTTGGTTGTTTTACATGGAATAAACCTAGGGGACATCACACTGTCTAAATTGTTATGCAAAAATGTCCGACTTTTACATTTTTTTCTTGACCACTAATAGCAACAACTAATTTCATGGGCTCATGAGGTCCATCATAAATCCCTTGGCGTATTCACCATCTGTTACGTGCAGACATATAGTCATCTCGACTTTACATAAATGATATTCATTAATTTTCAAGATTGGAAATTTGAGGTTTATGGCTAATGGTGACAGCACATTTTGTTGAGTTTCATTATCTGCCATTAATGATTATTTTCTCGATCTTAAAGTGATTTTATATAAACACCAAGCTTTGATATCAATTTTTAGGCCTTTAATTACCTATAGAGAGGGTCAATATAATTATAACAATCAAATCCAATTATATACTCAATAATGAAGAACAGTTTTTATATTATTGAATAAAAACTTATTACAAAATTCTCTAGCTGTACATGAGCAAATATCTTGAGAGCTTGTAGGTTATGCGTAGGATAAAATAAATGCACAAGTGTTAACCTACTAGTGTTAACCTAATTTCTCCTTCTATACTGCACACTTACACACAATCAATATAAAGATAAAATCAATAAGGAATCCTAATACATATGCTATAATATCAAAAAATTACTAATATGAACAATATTGATGAGAAGTATTCATCAATAAATAGTGATGAGGTCATTTTTGTAAAACTCTCATATGAAATTCTAATGGAAAAAATGTGATAGTTATTTACTAATATCATCAACTTTTGACACCAATTTTTTTGAAGTTTTATAAAACATTTTTTAATTTTCAGGAAATCATAACTCAATTCCTACCACATGGGTAGGTTCCCCCTTTGGACACAAAACTTTGAATTTAAATTTTGATCTCCTTTTTTAATAGTTTTTCTTGGAATTTATATTTTCTTAAACTATTTGGAGGAAAAAAAATGTTTATTCAAATAACTAATTTGGATTAAAATTACTCAAAGAACTATAAAAAAGGAGAATATACTTAGTAGAATATACTTCATCCCATAATACATATTTTTTGAACTTTGTTCATGTAATATTAATAATTTTACATATCTTTTTAAAATAATTATTTTTTTGAATTAAAGTTTAATATTAATAATTTTATTCAAAGAACGAAATTCTAGAAGTAATTTTTGTAGGTATCCTCTTTATTCATCTTAAAAAAAATAATGGAATTATATTTTGGTACATATTTGACAAAATAATGTTCTCTTTGTATTTCATACCGACCTTTTAAAAAGACCCAAAATTTGTTGGAAAACTTGCCTATTGAAAATTTTGAGTTACAAAACAAGTTTATAAATATAAGCATTGTTTTAAATAATAAATTTTCATTAGAATTGAAAATATTAAAAATATTCATTATAATTATGTCAAAGTATATATGGGTAAGTCAAACAACTTATATACTTAGACACTATCAGCTGCATTTCTCATTCAATTTCTTCCCAATTAAATTTTTCCCAATCAACCGGTGAATGAATATGGTATATATACTGTTACCCACAATATATTGTCATTTTACATGTTCAAATCAAATTGACTAAGAATAAAATAAAAATCAACAATCATATTATCATTCATTTTAATTCCTATGTTTAAATAAAGATAGCAATTAGTAAATATTTTTAAAATTGTATCATTTTTCCCATACGTATAACTTGTTTGTCAAAAATTTGGAATGTATCTTATACCTCTAGAAATTTAATTTGATTAAATGTTGTTATGGTAATATTAATTTTTACATGGACAATAATATCTGAATTATTGTGAGAGGTTTTTAAGACTTGAATGTATGATAGTAGTACTTCTATTATTCTTAGTTAGGGTTGTAATAGTACATATATTATTGTTAGTTGAGGTCAGTAGGGAATTTATATATAATTTCACTAAATAAAATTTAAAATTTTCGATAAAATATCATTTTTAGTTAAGTTTTTTATAAAATTCTTACCCCCTAATTTATAGAATCTCATTTTATTTACAATACAAAATAAATTAGAGTAATGCTTGTTTACTTATGGCTGTAAATCAACACCCAATTAGTTTGTAAAATACATGGAGCAGACTTTGTTAAATTATATTTTTATAAAAAGAAAAAATTTGAATTTGTAATAAGAAATTAATACTAAGATAAAAAATAATTTAAACTAAATTGGGCTCATTGAAACCCATGATATACAATTGGGCCCGCAAAATATTGGATATTAAAAAGGTAAGTAAAACCCTAATATCAGCACAAGCCCGCCGCCCTTACAAACAAAATGAATTTGTACATGACCATCAAATAGGCCATAAAATAGTGTTTTGAAGTTATTTGAATTTTCTATGAAAGAGTGTTTTGGTGCTCTAAGGTTAAACACATGTGCAAATGAATTGGTGGAGGACTAATCAAATGAATTGGTGGAGGACTAAGTGGATAAGGTTTACAGGTTATCATGAATTGATGTTGTTTAACAAAGTTAAGATAATAATTTATATTTCCCTGTTTCTTCATTTTCTTCATTTTCTTTTCATATGTGTTATTTGCATAAACTTTTGGTAGAAATCAAACACTAAAATAAGTATCCCATTTTCCTTGTATATATGTATGTAGATTTACACGCAATGTCACTTGTATTTGTTTTTACATGACCTCTATGTCAAGAATTATCCTTTCAAGATTATATGTCAAGGTTAGAAAAAAAATCAGTTACATTTGTAGAGTAAAGTTCTATGGAGTCCACCTTTTAATTGGAGTCCTCGGAGTCCATATATGTTCTGCAAGTAAAATATAGCTTAAAATATTGCAAAACATTTTATTTTTCGACAAACATCACTATTCTATTAAAAATCTTGTAGATTGCATACATTTTACAAGCAGGACATTGCAAAAATATATTATTCTACAAAATATGTTTAATTTGTAGAACATAAATGTTCATGTTGCACAACATATTGCAGAACATACATATTGTACTGTAAATATATGAGATTTGAATGATTTTGTTGAAGTTATGCTATTTGTGTAACATGTTTTGCAAAATAACACGTTTTACAATATATTTTATTTGCCAACGTTGATGGACTCAGAGGACTCCGACAAAAAGGTGGACTCCATAGAACTCAGCCCACATTTGTATTAATTTTTTTTGTTCCTCATAAATACTCAAATACATGATATATGAAAAAAATGAAAATTTATAGAACATAAACCCACGCATTATTTATATTTTATGTTCATATTTGTTGAATTATACTATTAAATTTATTTTATGTGTATGTATGACCTCACTTTAGAGACATTTTCACAGGAATTATATTTTTCTTGCTACTTGCAACAAGTTCCGAAAATAATGAAGAAAATGCTCCAAGTGCCTTCCCTTTCTCCTCATCAATATAGCGTGTAAGGTTTCTTTATTATTCTTTAACTTTTACCATGCCAATATATATCATTAATATAAATGCACATAGTACAAGTGGATCTATGTGGGGTGTGTTTTTTTGCTAATGTATATATGACAAAAAACTCTAAATTACTCTTTGTTGACCTAATAAAACACGAAGTTTACTTATATTCGGAGTTTCCCATCTCACGAAGCCCCGTCACTTTTTAACTTCATTTCACAACACATATGGTTGAAAATGAGATTTTTTACTTGATAGAGATGTAGGCTTTGTTTGGGAAATTTTTTAGTGGTGGAAGAACTTATATTTTCAATACATGAATAGGTACGGTCACCATTTTCAGCCTCACTGGAACCCGTTGCTTAGTACCTTCTATAGATCCATAACTAATTGAAAACTATAGAGTTCTGGTTTTTCTTTAATCCAGTAGTAATATTGTTGGCGGTGTCACTGGTGATGGTAATTTTACTAGTCCAATTGGTGGCACTAGTAGTCATAATCTTAGGAGTGGAATTGGTGGTGGGATTGTTGGTGGTGAAGTTCGTGCTAACTTAAGGAGTATCATTGGTGGTAACTTTAATAATGGCATAAGTGGTAGTAGCATTGGTGGTATATTGGGTAGTTTTAAAAGTGGGATTGGTGGCAACATGTCTAGCATCTTTAGTGGTTACGTTGGTGGTACCAGAAATGATAATATTAGTAGTGGATTTGCTGGCATTGATGGTGTCATTGGTCCTGGTGCTCTTATAAGTGCAATTGGTGGCATTGAAAGCGGTAATCTTTGCAGGAGAATTGGTGGTGGTATTATTGGTGTTGGTGTTCAAGTTCGTGCTAGCTTAAGCAGTTCCATTTATGGCCAGTTTAATTATGGTATTACAAGTGGTAGCTTTGATGTTATATTAGTTAGTCTTAGTAGTGGCATTGGTGGTGGCATTGGTGGTAGCTTAGTGGTCGTATTGGTAGCTTAGTGGTGGTATTATTGGTGTTGGTGTTGAAGTTCGTGCTAGCTTAACTGTAGAATGACTTAAACAGATTCACAAGGGTTAGCTAACTAGCTCAGCAAGTTATAATAATAATAACCGGGTGTTAACAATGATCAATTGAAATGATTCATAGGAATCTAGTTCCTTGTTAAGCAATTATTAGAATTGGATATTCATTTTTAAGTTTAAAACCAAGGTTAGGCTGCTGATCAGTGACACACTAACCCGATTAAGGCACACAACTCTGTTCTCTATACTGGATCCAAGGCACACATTGGCCTAATACGACCACCAATCTGGTCTGACCACGAATCTGTTCCATATTTAGAAACTTATCCAATTCTATAACAATTCAATATGATAAATATTGTAATTCAATAAAATAGAATCATAATTAACATTGATAAAACATTTATTTCGGGGCATAAAGTAATTCATAAATATCACCAGAGTATATCAGGGTATGTATGAGGAATAACTTCCAGCCTGTAGGAAAATCAGGTATTAGATGAATAATGGTTATACAAGGTTTAGTTCACTATACTATAGAATTTCTTTTGCAACCAAATTTTTAAAACCATCCAAAAAATGTTGCTGGTGAAAGGTGATTTTATGTCTATTGCAAGGGATTTTTAAAACATTGCAACTGAATCAACAAAATTTTGAGGTCGTTACAAATACATGTTATTGCAATACATTATATAATCGTTATAGTAGATCAGAGATTTGCGCCCAAAAGTTAGGCGGTCTTGTTCAAAACTTATGAGCGGGCTTGCTGAAATTGTTTTCCCCGCTGTCTATTAAATAAACAAAAAAAAGACACAGACTGTCAAACAATCTCCACTGCGACGAAAGATTAAATCTTTGCTAAAATATTTCTCTCAAACACTGAATATTAAATCTTTGTAAAGACTAAAGCTTCAAGAAGATTAAATCTCGGAAAAGATTAAACCTTGAACGGAATGTATTTTTTTCCCCAAATCATCTTTCCTAAAGTTCTTTCAATTCACTAAATTTAATTTAGGAGAAGATTAAATTTGGGCGATTATTGTTAATTATTGTTTAAGTTACCTCTTTGCTTTCGTGTTTCTATGTTATTTTGTGTTTGGGATCTTTTATGGATGTTACACTATGTATTAATTAGGGTTTTTTTATTAAATTATATTTATGTGTCAATCGTGTCTTATTATCAGTTCTGAGTTGTAATGGGATTTGTTTGGAATGACAGTGGTATGAAATTGTAAGGTATCACTTGTCGTTGTAAAAGTAGAATTTGTATTTTGGACTTTTTGTTTGCTCCATGTTCTAATAGTTTGTTAATCTTTATAGAATGAAGTACTACAAAGAAGAAATTCAATACTTTCAGATGTTTTATTATATATGGACTCGTTAAATAAAAAACTTATGTCCAATCGCCTAGGTCATATAAAGGTATTTTTATAATTGTTTATTAAGAATCAATTAAGCAAGTGTTATTATAATTCACATCTTATAATTTTTTTTACTGGTTTTATTTTAGAAGAAGATAAAAGAAAATTGTGAGAAGATGACCCGAGCTACGGGAAGTTAGAACAAATGTCTTGAAAAAAGAGATACCACAAGTGTCGATAACAAGAATAGTTCAAGGACGGAGAGGCGATATGTTTTTAATACAAATAACGAAGAAAATGACATCCATAGTATTGGTGGAGGACATTGATCTGCAACTATGACCTTGTTATCTACTATAGGGAAATGTATCAAGTTAGCAAAAGTGGAAAGGTTGCCATCTTAATAACATGGATTCCCTTGGATAGGTACAACATTTTGTGCCCTTTTTTTTATAACTCCTTATCATTTGGTGATAAGGAATTAAACTAAATTACAATATGAGATTCTCAAATTGTTATTTACAAAACCCGATACCTGACTTTCTCTTTGCAGGGTGGTTTCTCCACAAACTTGGATCAAATCGACTCATCAAAAAAGCATCTTCTGCTCAATGTAAAACATCAGAGTATGGAGGAACATCTCGATTTGGTTGCTTTGGCTTTGGCTCATAGTTATAAACAAAAATACCAAAACCACGACAACATAAACAGGTATATTGTAATTATGGGACATGCATATATGATATTCCTTGTTATGGCCTCCACATCTACATGTCTTCCACTATGATTTAGTTGGATAGTACACACATATATGTTTTTTCCTATGGCTTTACTTGGTTTTTTTTCTGCTCGGGTAAGTTGTTCAAATTTTACCGTTTTGTTTGATATATGGTTATTGGATTAAGGTCTTGTCAAATTTTACCCTTTTTGCAAATTTTTTTAAATATTATCTCACAATCACTAGGTAATATTACCTATTAGGGAGGAGGAAGTGCTGCATCAATACAAGTCACTAGATCCACACGGGTCGAACCCGGCATTTTTCAAATTTATTGAAATATTTTTAAAAGATATGTTGTCCTATTTTGTCAGATTTTCTTTGATACATGACATGGGCCAAGGGAACTAAATCGTAGGCTTGTATGTCTTATTCCTAAGGTTAAACAACTGAAACATATGGAAGATCTTCGACCTATCTATCTTTATAATGTTCTGATGCGCATATTGTCGAAGGTGGTGGTGAATATGTTCAAACTATGTTTAATCTAGACAATGTCTAACAAACAGAGTGCTTTTAATGAAGGGAGGATATTAGTTCATAATATAATGATTGCATTTGAAGTCACAAGGGAAAAAAGGGTGTGGCTGGGTTAAGAATTGATATTTTATGGCATTAGATAGGTTGGAATGGAGATTTTTTGATATAACGATTAAAGTTCTCTTTTACAACTTAAACAACATTGGTACACAATGTGTCTCTCTAATTAATAACCACTCTTTAATTTTGATCAAATTTCTCCATTGCAAAGTACCTCATTATAAAAAATTAGAGCCTCCATGTATTGGGAAATACATGTATACAACACTCTATAATCCACCAGCATACCAGGAATATTGTAATGTTTCTATCATCTCTACTATTTTCTTATTTATTTTAAATTTATATTAATTTTAATTTCCATATTGTTAACCATGTTTATTAGATTTAAGGTTTAAGATATCAAATACCATTACTCAACTATCATAACACACATTATCATTGTCTTATAGAGGAACTTAAATAAATTTGGGATATTTTGATAAAGTTTTTGGAGAAAACCTTACCATTTAGCAAAATCATTATATATCATTAAGCGTCAAGGTCTGCTCCAAAGAATGATGATCAATTGGTACATCAAGCATTTTCTTGGTGTTGGTGATATTGATGACAAAGTTGTTCTCAAAGAACGGAAAGTTATTAATTTTTGATTATCTTGGAAAGTTTTTTTATATATTTCTACGATGTAACATAGCGATATTATATGATTTTATGTGCAAAAATTCATAAACGACAATATCTGATAGTGGCTATAATACATAAGTTGTATTACATAAAATGTGATCATATATTCTTGATTCTAGCAAACTAAAATAATTATTGAATTCACTTTATATGTTGAAATATATCTGACCCTCCTAACCTTCCTAACACAGAGTCTTATATATTATTTTTATATATAAACAAGAATCATGAGTTGCTTATGCAATGAGAGCGAAAAAGGTGAAACAAATTGAACACAAGATTTTGTACTCGTTCCATTCAACTTTTATCTGGTCTCAGAGAATCACTTGATCTAATTATCGAGGAAAGACGCAAGGCACACTCCCCTTGCAACAACAATAAGTTAAATGCTTTGTTCTTATATGTAGCTTAAGCAAAACACGAAAAATACTTTTTGTTTGATTATGTATTCTTTGTGAGATGCATAGAAAGTAGAAACATGTTGAAACCTTTATTTGTAGATACAATGTAAATATTACACACCAGTTCAGTTTATAGATGATTTAAGAATTACAAGTGCAATGATTTTAATTGTAGTCGATTTTTATTCCATCATCTAATTGCTTACAGAATTTTAATAATCGGATTATTCTGTGCTCATCTTTGTTTTACATTTTTGGATATTGTGTGACTATATGTTCATATCACAGGTTTGTTGTGGAGGCCTGAGGGCTGAAAAACTGCACTGGGAAAGATGAACGGTTAAGTCATATTAGTCATATTGTTACTGCGGTAATGGTACCTGCGTACATTGATAGTTCGGAAGTTATTAGAAGGTCATAGAATGATACAACTAGATCTTATGGCTTGGACTTAATAAAGTAGCATGAAAGGATTCGAGGATAGATCATGTGAGAAATCTAAATGAGGCATATTGTCATTTCTTATATTCAATGTTACAGATTTTGTTGCATCTACATATTGACCAGAGACAAGATTAATAGTAAAATATGTTAGTTCTTCAATTCTCTTTGAGAAGCTTTAACAAAACTATGTCAAATTCATAATATGAGCAATAACCTTGTATCCTACTTCCTTTTGCTAAGGCCACACAATCACTCATAAACCAGACAAGTTATAAATATTTTCCCTATTTACCTCTTACTAACCATTTCGAAAAATAATGAAATATTTATAAATATTCTACTATAAACTTACAGGTGTTTTCTATAGTTGCAAGTGATAGGCTTGATGGAATAATCTTAAATTTAGTTATTAATATGTGTTTTATTAGTTTTGAATAAATTGTATTGGCCTTAGTGAACGTTGTGTTGGTTAGCACAACAGTAACTGTAGACCAGGTCATAGTTCAGTTTCAGCATTATCAGGGAAGTTGAAGTAGTAGAGTCATGCTAGGAAGTTCAGTTGCTATCTTTTAGATATCACTTTATATGTCTAGACTAGTATATATTAGATTGTATGCATTCAGTTTGATAACAAGGAATGAGAAGCAGCTTTATTTTCTTCTCCATACACAACAGCCATGTGCTAAACACTGCACTTTTAATCTAAAGCACAAGCCCATCACAATTTTTTTTCTATAGTTGGTATAAGAGCATAATGGTTATGTTCCTGTATGCCTAAATATCAACCCAAGCACACAAATAAAATCATGGAAACATCCAAAGCAAAAGAATGTTTTGTGGGCTTAAGCTATCCAATGTTAACGAGAAGAAATTATACGACATGGTCCCTAAAGATGAAAGTGTTTATGAAGGCACAAGGAGTTTGGTGTGCAATCGAACAGAAGGATCCTAAAGGGGCCGTGGATGAGAAAACGGTGCAAGTGGCACTTGCATCAATATATCAAGGTGTGCCCGAAGATGTGTTGTTGTCCATTGCTGAAAAAGAAACAGCTAAGGAAGCATGAGAAGCGATCAAGATGATGTGTATGGGTATGGAAAGAGTAAAAGAAGCAAAAGTATAGACGTTAAAAGGTGAGTTATGTCCTTAATCATGAAGGAAACGGATAAAATCGAATATTTTTGTATGAAGTTGAGTGGGATTGTGACTAATATCCGGGTCCTTGGTGAAACAATGGAAGAATCGAGTGTTATGAGAAAAATTTTACGTGCAGTTCCGGATAAGTTTCTTCAAATAGCTTCAAACATGGAGCAATTTGGAGACGTTAAGGGGATGATAGTTGAAGAGGTAGTTGGTCATCTCAAAGCTCACGAGGAAAGGATGAAGGGAAGGTCTGAGAGCGTAGATGGACAACTTTTTCTGACATCTCGGAACCAAAGACCTAGAGGTGGTTCTTTCTGTGACAAGAGTAGGATAAAGTGTTACAACTGTAATACTATGCGACACTAGGCTGCAGAATGTGATAAACCGCGACGGGAAAGAGAGAAGAGACACGAAGTGAACCTCACAAAGATCGAGGATGATGAGCCAGCATTATTATAGACAGAAGAATGATGCCAGACGGGCAAAATAAAGGGTGCTAGACCGGCAAAATAGAAGTGCCAGATGGGAAGGATTTTTTTAAAGCCAAAAGGGCTAAATTTAAGTGCCATATGGACAAAGAAGTTAAAAGCCAAAGGTGTTAGGATGAATGCCAGACGGGCTAATCCAAATGAGTTGATGATAAAATTTAATATTAAGGGGGTGATTGTTGGAATAATCTTAAATTTAGTTATTAATTTGTGTTTTATTAGTTTTGAATAAATTGTATGGGCCTTAGTGAACGTTGTGTTGGTTAGCACAACAGTAACTGTAGACCAGGTCATAGTTCAGTTTCAGCATTATCAGGGACGTTGAAGTAGTGGAGTCATGCTAGGAAGTTTAGTTGCTATTTTTTAGATATCACGTTATATGTCTAGACTAGTATATATTAGATTATCTGCATTCAGTTTGATAAAAAGGAATGAGAAGTAGCTTTATTTTCTTCTCCATACGCACCCATATGCTAAACACTCCACTTTGAATCTAAAGCACAAGCCCATCAGAATTTTTATTCTACAAGGCTGATGATTCTTAAGGATGTTAGTTACTTGGTACAACTTGGAAGTGGGGTTGTTGCAGCTCCTGCATACTTGGAGAACAACATGCCTATGATTCCATCCTCTGAATTACCCATTAGTGATTGCACCAACTATTTCTAAATCATTTTATGTTAAATACTATGCAATCTTATACCTCTAAAAATTTAATTTGATTAAATGTTGTTATGGTAATATTAATTTGTGCATGACAATTAATTTTTGAATTATTGTGAGAGTTTTTTAGAGTTGAATCTATTATAGTAGTACTTCTATTATTGTTAGTTAGGGTTGTAGTAGTACATATATTATTGTTAGTTGAGGTGAGTAGGCAATTTATATATAATTTCACTAAATAAAATTTAAAACTCTCCAGAAAATGTCATTTTCAAGTTAAGTTTTTTATACAATGCTTACCACTTAATTTATAGAAAATCATTTTATTTACAATATAAAATAAATTATAGTATTGTTTGTTTACCTATTCTTGTAAATCAATACCCAATTAGTTTATATGATTCTTAAGGATGTTGGTTACTTGGTACAACTTGGAAGTATTCTATCGTCTGAATTAATGATACCATGCCAATGATTCCATCCTTTGAATTCCCCATTAGTGATTGCACCAACTATTACTATTTCTAAATTATTTTATGCTAAATACTATGTAAAAAACATGCTTCATGTGCCGTGGTCTATAGTAGACATACTATATCTTAAACACTGCTTCTTACATTGATTTGCATGTTTCTTTGTTGACTTATTTTTATGTAAATTTTATCAAGTTTAAATGAGTATTTAAAGTGTTGTTAGGACTTGGTTTTAGTGGAACAAGTCTTGAATTTTGGTCTAACTAATTCTATTGAAAACATGAATTGTTAGTTTGTTGATGGATTATCTAGGTAGAAGAAGATAAATCCAATTAGAAGTTATTTTGCTTGCTTAAATAGAATAATAACTCTTGACTTACAAAGTGAGAAATATTATAGGTTCTATTAGCAAACAAAAATAAAATTTTGGTAGAATAGAAAGCCAATAAGCCATAGTGGGAACATAATAATTATAATTTAATTGACTAATTTATTTCAACTAAAAAAGATAAATGTTCATTTCAACTTAAAAGATAAATATTTAATAATTTAAATAAAGATAAATTAAATAGTGTTAAGTGTGGCTTAAATAATTTACATATTTAGAATTTGGATCAAATCAATTTTTCTAAAAAAATAATGAATTTAGAATTTATACAAAATTTTAAGGCCCAATAATGGCGCAAATTACAGCAGGTCCGAATTAGATATATGTAAAAAACTTAATTTTATTACTTTTCGTTTCATCGAAAAATGATGTACATTTGTTAATTTTTCTTTAAATATATTAAAGATGTGTAGAATTTTTTCCGATTTAGAATTTTATCCCAAAATACTTTAGTGTAAAAAATTGGATGAAAAATAAAACTATCAAAAAAATTATTTCGATATTTTTAAAATTCTGAATTTGAGTTAATCCAAGTTTTTTCTCTTAAGGAGAGAAGCAAAATTTTGTAATAAAATATATGTTCAGGCAGCTTCGGGCCTTTTTAAATATGACTTTCTTAAGATCGAATCAGACGAGTTTTTCAAATTTTTTATGGCTTATATTTAATACTAAATATAATGTATTTTTATATATCATTAATCAATATTAAGTACCTTATTTACAAATATTGATTCAATAATAATTAATCGATTTAGTTGTTATATAATTGGACTTTAAATTGAATCCTCGATAATTTTTCATTGTTTTTATCGAATTGTTTAAATTTATATTTTTTGTAAAATACTAGGTGTTGTTGGGAGGCGATAAAGATAAAATAATTTTTTTTCATATTCAGTATATAAAATATTTTCTTATTCATTTGTTAATATTGTGTATTTTTTTAGAAAAGACATATCAGTATTCATTAATCTTGATATTTACATATTTTATATAAGTTACTTTATAATTCAGGATTAAATATTTAATTTGTTCAATTTATTTTGCAAACATAAATATGTTTATGATGATTATTTAAGTTTTTTTTTACAATATTGGATTTTCCTTGTAAATTTGAGTAAGTAGATTTGAGAATAATCTTAATTTATTTTGTAACTTTTACCTAAAATTAAGAAAAGTCCGTTATAATAGAAAAAAGTTAAATCATATATAAAATAAAATTTACTTTGTTAGAAATACACAATATTATGCAATTTTTTGTGAGCATAGTTTGTACTCTTGTAATGTATCATCCCAATTGTTCTTCTGGTCAGAACTTGCTTCAATTCTTCTACTTGCTCATCAAGGCTTGCTTTTTCTCAGCATTTGGCTTTCTCAATGAGTAGCAAAGTGTCCCACTTCATCACAATTATAGCACTTGATCTTTGACTTGTAATTTTCCCATACCTTGACTCCTTGCAATCATTCTTTCTTTCATTCCTCTTATCAGGGTAAAGTTCGAGGAACTAGAGCATTTCTTTCAAAAACATTTTTTTTTGAAGTCTGTATAGCCCATATTTCTAAACTTTTTAACTAAAAGAGCATTAATTTATAGGATATCTTCATCATTACCATGATCAATTTCAGCTCCTGAATAATTTTGTAAGTCATCATGAGTATTTGAGACTCAGTGTCAGACAATACAATCATGGCCTTTCATTTTGAAATGGCTATTTCTTGCAAATTTCTGTCTTGTTTTTCCTCTACCGTGAGAGAAACATGTCTTGTCCCATTTCGTCTTACTTTTCGACTCCATCTCTAGTTCATTAGTTTTCAGAATTCCATATATCTCCACTAGAGATGTGTCTTCAAGATCATAGTTATCCCTTATTGATATAACTTTCAAGTCACACTTTGGAGGAAGTGCAGGAAGAACTTTCAAGTTTGAATGTGCTGGATCATACTCTATATCAACAAGTGACAAATCATTCAATAATTAGTGAAACCTATCATAGATTTCAAACAAAGACTCATTAACTTTTGAGTCAAAGTGCTCATACTGGTGATTTAGTATTGTCCTTCGAATCTTCTTGATAGGCGTTGTGCCTTACAGTTAACGTCTCAAATTTCCTTGGTTGTTTTGCATCCAATAAACCTAGGGGATATCACACTGTCTAGATTGTTATGCAAAAATATCAGACTTTTGCATTTTTTTCTTGACCACGAATTTCTTGGGCTAATGAGGTCCATCATAAATCCCTTCCAGTAACCTGCAGACATATAGTCATCTAGACTTTACAGAAATGATATTCATTAATTTTCAAGATTGGAAATTTGAAGGTTTGATACCTGCTCATATTGTTGTTGATTTGGTTTATGGAAAATGGTGACAGCACATTTTGTTGAGTTTCATTATCTGTCATTAATGATTATTTTCTGGATCTTAAAGTGATTTTATATAAACACCAAGTTTTGATATCAATTTTTAGGCCTTTAATTACCTATAGAGGGGGTCAATATAATTATAGAAATCAAATCCAATTATGTACTCAATAATGAACAATAGTTTTTATATTATTGAATAAAAACTTATTACAAAATTCTCTAGCTCAACATGAGCAAATATCTTGAGAGCTTTTAGGTTATGTGTATGATAAAATAAATGCAAAAGTGTTAACCTACTATTGTTAACCTAATTTCTGCTTATATATTGCACACTTACACAATCAATATAAAGATAAAATCAATAAGGAATCCTAATACATTTTCTATAATATAAAAAATACTAATATGAACAATGTTGATGAGAAGTATTCATCAATAAATACTGATGAGGTCATTTTTGTTAAACTCTCACATGAAATACTAATGCAACAAATGTGATAGTTATATACTAATATCACCAACTTTTGACACCAAATTTTTTGAAGGTTTATAAGCCATTTTTTAATTTTCAGGAAATGAGAACTCAATTCCCACCGACATCCGTAGGTTCCCCTTTTGGACAAAAATTGAGGTATGTTCTAGGATTTGACAAACTTTGAATTTAAATTTTGATCTCCTTTTTAATAGTTTTTCTCGGAATTTGGTGATCTTATTATTTTTTTATATTTTCTTAAAATATTTGCAAGAAAAGAAA
Source organism: Apium graveolens (assembly GCF_009905375.1). Taxonomy (NCBI): domain Eukaryota; kingdom Viridiplantae; phylum Streptophyta; class Magnoliopsida; order Apiales; family Apiaceae; genus Apium; species Apium graveolens. The sequence goes on along the minus strand of NC_133654.1, from coordinate 267,429,077 downwards.
TGTTTATTCAAATAACTAATTTGGATTAAAATTACTCAAAGAACTATAAAAAATGGGGAGTACAAAATATAAGTAATGTGAATGATATTTAAATAATATTAATATATTTTTTTAAGCCTTAATTATTTGTCGAAAATATATTTTCATTATAAAATTTTCTCAAATGAAGTTAGAAACTTATAATTTTCTGCTTAAATGATTGCTTTGCATGATTATTAAAATATTTTTTTAAAAAAAATATATTTTCTAACACTAATATAACCGTAGATTCAAATCATAACTAAAAAATTACAAAGTTGGTATGAAATTTAACTAGTCATTTTCTACTATTTGTTATATAGAAAAAAATGCTTATTGGGCCATAATAGTCATTTCATACCAAAGTCAATATAAATGATGAATTACATAAAATCTTAGGCCAAAATTACTAGAATATACATCATCCCATAATACATGTTTTTTGAACTTTGTTCATGTAAAATTAATAATTTTTCATATCTTTTTAAAATAATTATTTTTTTGAATTAAAGTTTAATATTAATAATTTTAATCAAAGAAGGAAATTCTAGAAGTAATTTTTGTACCTATCCTCTTTATTCATCTTAAAAAAATAATGAAATTATATTTTGGTACCTATTTGACAAAATAATGTTCTCTTTGCATTTCGTACCCACCTTGTGAAAAGACCCAAAATTTGTTGGAAAACTTGTCTATTGAAAATTTTGAGTTACAAAACAAGTTTATAAATATAAGCATTGTTTTAAATAATAAATTTTCATTAAAATTGAAAATATTAAAAATATTAATTATAATTATGTTAAAGTACATATGGTCAAGTTAAATAACTTATATACTTAGACACTATCAGCTGCATTTCTCATTCAATTTCTTCCCAATTTAGATTTTTCTCGTGAATGAATATGGTATATGTAGTGTTACCCACAATATATTGTCATTTTACATATTCAAATCAAATTGACTAAGAATAAAATAAAAATCAACAATCATGTTATCATTCATTTTAATTCCTATGTTTAAATAAACATAGAAATTTATAAATATTTTTAAAAATTGTAAATTTGTTTGTCAAAAATTTGGTATGCTATCGTATACCTCTAGAAATTTAATTTGATTAAATACTGTCATGGTAATATTAATTTTTACATGACCAATAATAAATGAATTATTGTGAGAGGTTTTTAAGACTTGAATGTATGATAGTAGTACTTTATTATTCTTAGTTAGGGTTGTAGTAGTACATATATTATTGTTAGTTGAGGTCAGTAGGGAATTTATATATAATTTCATTAAATAAAATTTAAAATTTTCGAGAAAAATATCATTTTTAGTTAAGTTTTTTATACAATGCTTACCACTTAATTTATAAAATCTCATTTTATTTACAATACAAAATAAATTAGAGTAATGCTTGTTTACTTATGGTTGTAAATCAACACCCAATTAGTTTGTATAGTACAAAGAGCAGACTTTGTTAAATTATATTTTTATAAAAAGAAAAAATTTGAATTTGTAACAAGAAATTGATACTAAGATAAAAAATAATCTAAACTAAATTGGGGTAAAACCCTAATATCAGCATAAGCCCACCGCCTTACAAACAAAATGAATTTGTACATGACCATGAAATAGGCCATGAAATAGTGTTTTAAAGTTATTTGTTTTTTCTATGAAAGAGTGTTTTGGTTAAACACATCTCCAAATGAATTGGTGGACGACTAATCAAATGAATTGGTGGAGGACTAAGTTGATAAGGTTTACAGGTTATCATGAATTGATGTTGTTTAACGAAGTAATGTATTAATTTTCTATTTCCCTATTTCTTCATTTTCTTTTCATATGTGTTATTTGCATAAACTTTTGGTACAAATCAAACACTAAAATAGGTATCCCATTTTCCTTGTATATATGTATGTAGATTTACATGGAATGTCACTTGTATTTGTTTTTACATGACCTCTATATAATACCCCATATTTTATTTGGTACATTGTTGCTGCAATAACTTAGTAAATATTTATTAATTGATTTTAGAATTTAAAATTATGGATAATATTTTATGTCGATAATAGGGTGTTAAAAATTTAATTTTGTAAGCTATCTTTTAGTTGTTTAAAATTTGAATATGAGTCAAACCCGGTGATAGTTAATAGTTTGTTGAGCTACTTATTATATAAATAGAGTCACCCTGTTAGTGTTTTCACACAAAAACTCATCTTAGAGCAACATATAACAAAATGGAAAATGAGTAGTATTATATAACTTATGAGTGAGATAGAAGAGTTGGTGCATAAGAAAGGAAGCTTTGGATCTACATGTGCAAGAAGGTCAGAGAAGAGCTAACTGGAGTGTCACTGTTAAAATATTGGGTTATTAAAGATTAAGAGAAGGAGAAATAGATTTTTGGGTTATTAAAGATCAAAAGGAGGAGAAAGATAGCTAGGTGGGCCAAAACTTTCAGAGAAGTGTACATCTTGAGGAGGTTTATTTAAAATTTAATTATGTAATTTAAGATGATTACTATTTATATTATATACTAATATTAATCATTTTATTTTCAGGTTTATAATTATTTGTACACATTTTTTTACATATTAAATCAGGCTCTAAATTCACGTAAGTTTTATCAAATTATTATATTATTTGTTTATGTGTTTATATATTGTGTTAGGTTATTGTTTAATGCATGTTTAATTGATTTAATTCATTAATTGTTATTTGTACTGGCTACAAGATGTTTAATTAGTAGTATTTTAATTAGTCATGTTCCTCTTGTTTTTGTTTTTAATTTTTATGTCATTAAGTTGGTTTAAGAAATTATATGATTCTCAGGTTGTTTTTTACATTTTATTAAGTGGATGATATGGTACATTTTAATATTGTTAGTGTCTGGCTAGTTTTGTTAATTATTATTTATAAGTTATGTGTGTGAGTTGTTCACAATATTATCATGTTATATTATGCTAGTTTGTTAATATGTAAAAATATTTGTAAAATAAAATCTATTTTTACAAGATTTAGTTTATTGAGATTTATTAAAATTGACAAAATATGTATTTGTAGGACTAATGATATGCATAGTATTTTATTTTACAGGAGATATGTAGTCAAAATATTTTATTAATTAAGTTAAGTAATTAACAGTTGGTTGTTTGTTTATCTAAAATTATAAATTGTTTACATTTGTTAATCTAATTATATTTTCCTCATAACCTATTTGTTACTTTTTTTTTACCAATATGTTATTAATTAATAAATGTGTGAGAGGTGGATTTGATAAATATTGTCGGTATGTGTTGATAGACAGAGAGCATGCTATATTTATTTTTATCATTTTCTTACATTGTTGTTACAATTTAATGTGTTAAATTGATGTATAATTTAAGTTTGTCTACTTTTATAAAGTCATATATTTAAAGTTTTCTACACTACTTTTATAAATTAATAAAATATCTTTTATATTTTGTGAACCAGCTTATATATTATTCAGATTATTTGTTAGTTATATGTTTATACTACTCTAGCATGAGATGGTGATAATCTGTATTAGTTGTGGTAGCTGTATAAAATAGAGTAAAGTTCTATGGAGTCCACCTTTAATTGGAGTCCTCGGAGTCCATATATGTTCTGCAAGTAAAATATAGCTTAAAATATTGCAAAACATATTATTTTTCGACAAACATCACTATTCTATCAAAAATCTTGTAGATTGCATACATTTTACAAGCAGAACATTGCAAAAATATATATTCTACAAAACATGTTTAGTTTGCAGAACATAAATGTTCATGTTGCAGAACATATTGCAGAACATACATATTGTACGGTAAATATATGAGATTTGCATGATTTTGTTGAAGTTATGCTATTTGTGTAACATGTTTTGCAAAATAACACGTTTTACAATATATTTTATTTGCAGAACGTAGATGGACTCCGAGGACTCCGATAAAAAGGTGGACTCCATAGAACTCACCCCGTATAAAATATTATAATTTTGTTAGCTTACTTTTTAGTGGGTTTTAGAGTTTGGCATTTATAAATTATATTTGTGTTGATATTATAGATTGGTTTGGAGGTTGATTTGGAGCTAAGTAGTGATTTAATAATTTAGACTCATTCCAGGTACGAGTATCTTTCATTATCTCTTCATTTAAAATATATTTTCTTCCCCTGTACTTATTGTCCCATCATATTTATCTTATCAAATTTTATTTTGTTAAGTGTATATGTACACTTGTTAATTTTTGCTCAGCCATCTTTGATCCATGTTGTTGCTTAACCACTTTTGATCTATGTTGCCTATCAGTATACTTGATTTGTCACATGCAACTTTTATTTTCAATATTATTGGAAACACTTTGTAACCATTTGTTATGGGCTCTTAAACTTATCTGTGTGGGTAAATCACAGACGAGGCACATGGAGTTTTTGCAGTCTTTGGTGCTCTCGGCACTAACTCGTATCAGTGCTGTGAGTATACGAGCATGTCTCTGGGGTATGAGGCATGATTAAGATCATGATCATTTTGTTTATTTGGGAAATGTTTTATACATTTCATTTTATCCTTCTTGTGGATAACCGGAGAAGGAACTGTTTGCACTGTGCTTTGCTTAGTGTTTACTAGGGAGCAGAGGTTTTATAAGATGCCCTTATTAGTACCCACCTTACTTGTTCTCAGCCATTTCTTTGATTTTGTTTGGATTAGTTGGTTCCTTGCTTCTAAATAATTACTGTCATATTACTCATCTTCTTGGCTAATTATTAAAATCAAATATATTCTTTTGCTTTACCTTTTAATGATATATTCGTACCGGGCATTTGGCTCACTGGTATTTATTTCTTTCCACAGGTAGTCGGGGGTAAAGCGGGGGTATGATGAGTGCTACCCAGATTTTAGCTTGTTATCTAGTTGAAAATAAAGTCAAGGACATGTTTTCTTCCATATTATTTTGGATCTTGTTAGAGAACTTTATTTTGAAGATTTTGAACTTTTATTAGTTTAATAAATTATGTTTAGCTTGTTTTGCTTTCATTAATAAATAAGACTTAGCTTGTGTAGCATCTACTTGTGTAAGTGGGGTGTTACAACGTTGGTATCAGAGCTTAGGTCATAGTTTCTGTAGATTATCCTTTAGGATTTGACCTGTGAGTTTTGGGTTGACTCCATACGGGTAGATTTAAGATTTTGGATATAATTTTTTGATATATGTGTTTGTGCACTCATAAAATTTTGTGCAGGATGGCAAGAGGTAGCAGTAGTCGAAATACTGGGGGGAATGATAATCAGCAGATTGTTATGGATAAGAGTACTTTTATGGAGATGTTGCGGGAAGTTCAACGTGGACAGAATCCTACTGCTAACGGGCAAGATCGAGATGGTCAAACTATGTTTGATCGTTTTATGAAGCAAAGACCCAATTGTTTTAAGGAGGCCAAGACTCCCATGGATGCTGAAGCTTGGATAGATCACATGGAGAAAATTTTCAAGGTCTTGGAGTGTTCAGAGGTGGAAAAGGCTCGATTTGCTACTTATCGTCTTGAGGGGGATGCTAATACTTGGTGGAAGTCTGTGGTAGCGTCGCATGCACCTGGCTATAAAAATACTCTTACTTGGCAGGTATTCAAAACTCAGTTTGACCAGAGGTATTTTCCAGCCAGCATACGTGAGGAATATATAAGGGAGTATCAGAGTATTACTCAGAGAGATGATGAGTCGGTGGCAGACTTTCAAGTCAGATTTCAGAGGTTTGCTGGTTATGCAAGATCTGTGGCTGGGTCAGAAGCGGATAAAATCATGAAGTTTAAGTGGGCATTAAAGAATTCCATCCGCAACCTTATCATCTCTAACCGCTATACATCTATGGACACCTTGGTTGACAGTGCCAGAGATCAAGAGCTTCATCAGGATGACTTTCTCAAGAAACGAGACATGCAAAATCAGAAAAGAAAAAGAGAAGATGACTTTTCCGAGCGTCGACATGGATTTCAGAAAAATGATGGTTCTTCAGGTGGATTCAAACCAAATGATCAGAGGTATAATACTCGGAATTTTCAGCAAAAGAATGGAAATCAAGGAAATGAGCAAAAGAGGTCTTTCAACCAAACTGGAAATAAGGAAGCATCTAAGTGTGAGCATTGTGGAAAGATGCATGGAGGAAGCACTTGCTATAGGGCTACTAGAGCATGCTTCAATTGTGGAAAGAAGGGTCACACTATTCGAGACTATCAGATGCCACCAAAGAAGCCTTGGGATCGTAAGGATCAGGGAGAGAAAAACAACCAGAAGACTTCCGGTCGTGTGTTTTCCATCACTGCAAAAGATGCTGCAAGTACTCCAGGTACCATTTCAGGATCACTTTCTGTCGGTAATGGAAATGTTGTAGTCTTATTTGATACTGGAGCTACACATTCATTTGTCTCTACATCTTATGCTAAACAATTAGACATTGCATCCACTGCACTTATATCGGATTTTTCTGTTGGCACTCCTATGGGTGTAACTATACTTGTAAATTCTCAGTATCTTGATTGTGTAGTTAGAGTAGACGATAGAGAACTACTTGTAGATCTCTTACCTATTCAGATGAGGGACTTTGATATCATACTGGGGATGGATTGGCTGGAGCGACACAAAGCTACAATTGATTGTCCAGGAAAAAGAATAATTTTTGGCGACTCCAATTCGCCCGAGTTCGTGTTTCAGGGTTCTAAGCCTAGTGGTTGTGGAAAATTCATTTCGGCCATCAAGGCTAAGAAGATGATTGCTCATGGATGTGAAGGATTTTTGGCTCATGTGATTGACACGTCCAAAGTACAGCCAGACTTAGAAGATGTTCTTGTTGTTCATGAGTTTTCAGATGTATTTCCCGACGATTTGGAGGGTCTTCCTCCAGAAAGAGAGGTGGAATTTTCTATCGATTTGTTACCAGATGCACAACCTATTTCTAAGGCACCTTATAGAATGGCTCCGTTAGAGCTACAAGAGCTGAAAGAACAGCTGGAGGAGTTACTTGATAAGGGTTTTATTAGACCCAGTGTTTCACCTTGGGGAGCACCAGTTCTATTTGTGAAGAAGAAGGATGGTTCGATAAGACTCTGTATTGATTATCGAGAGTTGAACCGAATCACAGTAAAGAATAGATATCCATTACCGAGGATCGATGACTTATTTGATCAGCATCAAGGAGCAAAATACTTTTCGAAGATTGATCTACGGTCAGGTTACCATCAACTAAGAGTGAAGGCAAGTGATATTCCAAAGACAGCTACGAGTTTCTTGTTATGTCTTTTGGATTGACAAATGCACCTGCAGTTTTCATGGACCTAATGAACAGGGTATTCAAGGATTTTCTGGACAAGTTTGTGATTGTGTTTATTGATGATATATTGGTGTATTCAAAGTCAAGGGAGGAACATGAAGAGCATCTTCAAATTGTGTTGGAAATACTACGGAATAACAAATTGTATGCAAAATATAAGAAGTGTGAATTTTGGCTTGATCAAGTTGCATTTTTGGGACATATTGTATCAGCAGATGGAATCAGGGTGGATCCGGCCAAGGTTGAGGCTATTACCAATTGGCCAAGACCTAGCACTGCGAAGGAAGTGAGGAGTTTCTTGGGACTCGCGGGCTAATATCACAGATTTATAGAAGGCTTTTCGACAATTGTGATGCCATTGACACAGTTGACTCAAAAAAGCAACAAGTTCATATGGACCGATGAGTGTGAGACTAGTTTTCAAGAATTGAAGAAGAGACTTGTGACATCACCAATATTGACACTACCATCAGGATTGGGAGGCTATGTGATTTATAGCGATGCTTCGAAGAAGGGACTTGGCTGTGTATTGATGCAATATGGAAAGGTGATTGCCTACGCTTCAAGACAATTAAAGCCTCATGAGGTGAATTATCCGACACATGACTTAGAGCTTGCAGCCGTCATTTTTACATTGAAGATATGGAGACACTATTTGTATGGTGATAAGTGTGAGATCTTTACTGACCACAAGAGTTTGAAGTACATATTCACGCAGAAGAAGCTTAATATGAGGCAAAGATGATGGATTGAATTATTGAAAGACTATGATGTGAGCATTCAATATCATCCCGGCAAGGCTAATAAGGTTGCAGATGTTTTAAGCAGGAAAGATTTTAGAAATTTGGCCGCTTTGGTGACGCAACAACAACCTCTTCAACGTGAGATTGAGAAATTTGATTTGGAGTTTTATCATCAGAATACAGTTGGTATGGTAGCAAGTTTGCATGTCGAGCCTAGTCTTATCACTAGGATTAAGGCAGCTCAGGATGGAGATGGAGAATTATGGTCTTTTGTCCAGAATATTGATCCTGAAAAGCAACCAGGATTTCATTTTGATGATCATAGCATTCTATGGATATATAATCATCTATGTGTGCCTGCTAACAAGGAACTCATGGAGGAATTGATGGAAGAGGCCCATAGATCACCATTTTCTATTCATCTAGGTGAGACAAAGATGTATCGAGATTTAAAGGAACACTTTTGGTGGAGCGGCATGAAACGAGATATTGCCGATTTTGTTTCGAAGTGTTTGACTTGTCAACATGTGAAGATTGAGCACCAGAGGCCAAGTGGCTTATTACAACCATTGGAGTTACCTACTTGGAAGTGGGAGAATATTTGCATTGATTTTATCATAGGACTGCCTAAGACTTTTAAGAAACATGATGCGATATGGGTGATTGTAGACAGACTCACTAAATCTGCTCACTTTTTGGCAATCCATGAGAATATGAACTTGGAGAGCTTAGTGCTATTATACAGGAATGAGATTGTTAGACTACACGGGATTCCAGTTTCAATCGTGTCCGACAGAGATCCCAGATTCACTTCAAGATTTTGGAATGGATTTCAAAAGGCATGGGGCACCAAGTTGAACTATAGCACAGCTTTTCATCCACAGTTGGATGGGCAGTCAAAGAGGACAATTCAGACCTTGGAGGACATGTTGCGAGCATGTGCATTAGAGTGGTATGGAAATTAGGATGACTATTTGCCTTTGGTTGAATTTGCTTATAATAACAGTTGGCAGAGCAACATTGGTATGGCTCCTTTTGAGGCACTATATGGGCGCAAGTGTAGAACACCTATTTGTTGGAATGAAGTAGGAGAGAAGCTTTTAGAAGGTCCCGATCTAGTCCAAGTCACTACAGATAAGGTAGCAGTTGCTCGAGAAAGACTTGAACAAGCTCGATCTAGGCAGAAGAGTTATGCTGATAAGGGTAGGCGAGAATATGAATTTAAAGTAGGACACAAGGTCTTTTTAAGGTATCTCCTCAGAGAGGCATTCAGCGATTTGGTCAGAAGGGTAAGCTAAGTCCGAGGTATATAGGACCTTTTGAGATTCTTGAGAGGGTTGGAGCTGTGGCATATAGAGTTGCTTTACCGCCACAATTATCACGGGTGCACAATGTGTTTCATGCATCGGTTATGAGGAAGTATGTATATCATCCTAATCATGTTGTTCAGTATCCCTTAGATGCATTTCGTGAAGATTTGTCTTGTGAAGAAGAAGCTGAAGCTATATTGTCGAGGGAGGAGAGAGTGTTGCGCAAGAACACGATCCCTTTTGTTAAAGTTTTATGGAAAAATCATGATGTTCGGGAAGCTACTTGGGAAACCGAGGATTCAGTTCGCGCAAGATATCCGTGCCTCTTCGAATCAGGTACTTCACGAGAATTTCGAGGACGAAACTATTTTAAGGAGGGAAGAATATAATACCCCATATTTTATTTGGTACATTGTTGGTGCAATAACTTAGTAAATATTTATTAATTGATTTTAGAATTCAAAATTATGGATAATGTTTTATGTAGATAATAGGCTGTTAAAAATTTGAATTTTGTAAGCTATCTTTTGGTTGTTTAAAATTTGAATATGAGTCAAACCGGGTGATAGTTAATAGTTTGTTGAGCTACTTATTATATAAACAGAGTCACCCTGTTAGTGTTTTCACACAAAAACTCATCTTAGAGCCACAGATAACAAAATGGAAAATGAGTAGTATTATATAACTTATGAGTGAGATAGAAGAGTTGGTGCATAAGAAAGGAAGCTTTAGATCTACATGTGCAAGAACGTCAGAGTAGAGCTAACTGGAGTGTCACTGTTAAAATATTGGGTTATTAAAGATTAAGAGAAGGAGAAATAGATTTTTGGGTTATTAAAGATCAAAAGGAGGAGAAAGATAGCTAGGTCGGCCAAAACTTTCAGAGAAGTGTACATCTTGAGGAGGTTTATTTAAAATTTAATTATGTAATTTAAGATGATTACTATTTATATTGTATAATAATATTAATCATTTTATTTTCGGGTTTATAATTATTTGTACACATTTTTTTACATATTAAATCAGGCTCTAAATGCAGGTAAGTTTTATCAAATTATTATATTATTTGTTTATGTGTTTATATATTATGTTAGGTTATTGTTTAATGCATGTTTAATTGATTTAATTGATTAATTGTTATTTGTACTGGCTACAAGATGTTTAATTAGTAGTATTTTAATTAGTCATGTTCGTGTTGTTTTTGTTTTTAATTTTTATGTCATTAAGTTGGTTTAAGAAATTATATGATTCTCAGGTTTTTTTTACATTTTATTAAGTGGATGATATGGTACATTTTAATATTGTTAGTGTCTGGCTAGTTTTGTTAATTATTATTTACTAGTTATGTGTGTGAGTTGTTCACAATATTATCATGTTATATTATGCTAGTTTGTTAATATGTAAAAATATTTGTAAAATAAAATCTATTTTTACAAGATTTAGTTTATTGAGATTTATTAAAATTGACAAAATATTTATTTGTAGGACTAATGATATGCATAGTATTTTATTTTACAGGAGATATGTAGTCAAAATATTTTATTAATTAAGTTAAGTAATTAACAGTTGGTTGTTTGTTTATCTAAAATTATAAATTTTTTACATTTGTTAATCTTATTATATTTTCCTCATAACCTATTTGTTACTTTTTTTTACCAATATGTTATTAATTAATAAATGTGTGAGAGGTGGATTTGATAAATATTGTCGGTATGTGTTGATAGACAGAGAGCATGCTATATTTATTTTTATCATTTTCTTAAATTGTTGTTACAATTTAATGTGTTAAATTAATGTATAATTTAAGTTTGTCTACTTTTATAAAGTCATATATTTAAAGTTTTCTACACTACTTTTATAAATTAATAAAATATCTTTTATATTTTGTGAACCAGCTTGTATATTATTCAGATTATTTGTTAGTTATATGTTTATACTACTCTAGCATGAGATGGTGATAATCTGTATTAGTTGTGGTAGCTGTATAAAATATTATAATTTTGTTAGCTTACTTTTTAGTGGGTTTTAGAGTTTGGCATTTATAAATTATATTTGTGTTCATATTATAGATTGGTTTGGAGGTTGATTTGGAGCTAAGTAGTGATTTAATAATTTAGACTCATTCCAGGTACAAGTATCTTTCATTATCTCTTCATTTAAAATATATTTTCTTCCCCTGTACTTATTGTCCCATCATATTTATCTTATCAAATTTTATTTTGTTAAGTGTATATGTACACTTGTTAATTTTTGCTCAGCCATCTTTGATCCATGTTGTTGCTTAACCACTTTTGATCTATGTTGCCTATTAGTATACTTGATTTGTCACATGCAACTTTTATTTTCAATATTATTGGAAACACTTTGTAACCATTTGTTATGGGCTCTTAAACTTATGTGTGTGGGTAAATCACAGACGAGGCACATGGAGTTTTTGCAGTCTTTGGTGCTCTCGGCACTAACTCGTATCAGTGCTGTGAGTATACGAGCATGTCTCTGGGGTATGAGGCATGATTAAGATCATGATCATTTTGTTTGTTTGGGAAATGTTTTATACATTTCATTTTATCCTTCTTGTGGATAACCGGAGAAGGAACTGTTTGCACTGTGCTTTGCTTAGTGGAGAGGTTTTATAAGATGCCCTTATTAGTACCCACCTTACTAGTTCTCAGCCATTTCTTTAATTTTGTTTGGATTAGTTGGTTCCTTGCTTCTAAATAATTACTGTCATATTACTCATCTTCTTGGCTAATTATTAAACTCAAATATATTCTTTTGCTTTATCTTTTAATGATATATTCGTACTGGGCATTTGGCTCACTCGTATTTATTTCTTTCCACAGGTAGTCGGGGATAAAGTGGGGGTATGATGAGTGCTGCCCAGATTTTAGCTTGTTATCTAGTTGAAAATAAAGTCAAGGACATGTTTTATTCCATATTATTTTGGATCTTGTTAGAGAACTTTATTTTGAAGATTTTGAACTTTTATTAGTTTAATAAATTATGTTTAGCTTGTTTTACTTTCATTAATAAATAAGACTTAGCTTGTGTAGCATCTACTTGTTTAAGTGGGGTGTTACACTCTATGTCAAGAATTATCCTTTCAAGATTATATGTCAAGGTTAGAAAAAAAGTCACTTACATTTGTATTAATTTTTTTTATTCCTAATAAATAATCAAATACATGATATATGAAAAAAATGAAAATTTATAGAAAAAAAGCCCATGAATTATTTATATTTTATGTTCATATTTGTTGAATTATACTATTAAATTTATTTTATGTTTATGTATGACCTTACTTTAGAGATATTTTCACAGGAATTATATTTTTCTTCCTACTTGCAACAAGTTCCAAAAACAATGAAGAAAATGCTCCAAGTGCCTTCCCTTTCTCTTCATCAATGTACCGTGTAAGGTTTCTTTGTTATTCTTTAACTTTTACCATGCCAATATATATTATTAATATAAATGTAGATAGTACAAGTGGAACTATGTGGGGTGTATTTTTTTTTCTAATGTATATATGACAAACAACTCTAAATTACTCTTTGTTGACCTAATAAAACACGAAGTTCACTTAGATTTGGAGTTTCCCATCTCACGAAACCCCATCACTTTTTAAATTCATTTCACAACACACATGGTTGAAAATGAGATTTCATACTTGATAGAGATATAGGCTTTGTTTGGGAAATTTTTTAGTGTTGGAAGAACTTATATTTTCAATACATGAATAGGTAGGGTCACCATTTTCAGCCTCACTAGAACCCGTCGCTTAGTAACTTCTATAGATTTGTAACTATTTGAAAAGTATAGAGTTATGATTTTTCTTTAATCCAGTAGTAATATTGTTGGCGGTGTCACTGGTGGTGGTAATTTTACTAGTCCAATTGGTGGCACTGGTAGTCGTAATCTTACGAGTGGAATTGGTGGTGAGATTGTTGATGGTAAAGTTCGTGCTAACTTAAGGAGTATCATTGGTTGTAACTTTAAAAATGGCAAAAGTGGTAGTATCATTGGTGGTATATTGGGTAGTTTTAATAGTGGGATTGGTGGCAGCATGACTAGCATCTTTAGTGGTTACATTGGTGGTACCGGAAATGATAATATTAGTAGTGGATTTGCTGGCATTGATGGTACCATTGGTCCTGGTGCTCTTATTAGTGTAATTGGTGGCATTGAAAGCGGTAATCTTTGCAGGAGAATTGGTGGTGGTATTATTGGTGTTGGTGTTGAAGTTCGTGCTAGCTTAAGCAGTTCCATTTATGGCAAGTTTAATTATAGTATTACAGGTGGTAGCATTGATGTTATATTGGTTAGTCTTAGTAGTGGCATTGGTGGTGGCATTGGTGGTAGCTTTTTGGTCGTATTGGTAGTTTAGTGGTGGTATTATTGGTGTTGGTGTTGAAGTTCGTGCTAGCTTAAGCAGTTTCATTTATGGCCAGTTTAATTATGGTATTACACGTGGTAGCATTGATATTATATTGGTTAGTCTTATTAGTTGCATTGGTGTTGGCATTAGTGGTAGCTTAGTGGTCGTATTAATGGTGGAATGGCTATTTGCTATAGTGGTAGCATTGGTGGTATATTGGTTAGTCTTTGTAGTGGAGATTTATGGTAGCATTGCTGGTAGCTTTAGTGGTAGCACTTGTTGTATATTAGGTAATATTATTAGTTGATTTAGCTTCGAAAATGGTAGTTGTGACACCCTCCAAACCCGAGTCAGAAGTTTGGGGTTCACAACACATATTATTTAAACCTGTATATGAAATATTATATGCAATTACCCTTATTTACGCAACCACAAATAACAACAGGTTAAAGTGTGAAAACCACCCACAACCTTGACTTTTATTATGTCATACCAAATCCCAACTAGTTTAACTTATAACTGAAAATGAAATCATTCATACAAACTTTCATAACTCAAACCAGCTCGATCCAACTCAACTTGGAATCCTAGATCGCATACTGGACTGGGGATCCTCGTTACCAACAATTTCCATTTTAACTATAGAATGACCTAAACAGATTCACAAGGGTGAGCTAACTAGCCCATCAAGTTATAATCTATAAAAATAACTGAATATAAACAATGATCAATTGAAATGAGCAATAGGAATCAAGTTCCTTGTTAAGCAATTATTAGAATTGGATATTCATTTTTAAGTTTAAAACCAAGGTTAGGCTGCTGATCAGTGACACACTAACCCCGATCAAGGCACCCAACTCTGCTCTCTATACTGGATTAAAGGCACACATTGGCCTAATATGACCACCAATCTGGTCTGACACAAATCTGTTCCATATTTATAAACCTACCCAATTATATAACAATTCAACATGATAAATATTATAATTCAATAAAACAGAATCATAATTAACATTGATAAAACATTTATTTCAGAGCATAAAGCAATTCATAAATATCACCAGAGTATATCAAGGTATGTATGAGGAATAACTTCCAACCTATAGGAGAATCAGGTATTAGATGAATAATGGTTATACAAGGTTTAGTTCACTATACCATTGAATTGATTTCGCAACCAGATTTTTAAAAACTATCTAAAAAATGTTGTTGTTGAAAGGTGATTTCATGTCTATTGCAAGGGATTTTAAAAACATTGCAACTGAATCAACAAAATTTCGAGATCGGTACAAATAGATGTTATTGCAATACATTATATAATCGTTACAGTAGATCAGAGATTTGGTCTCAAAAGTTAGGCGGTCTTGTTCAAAACTTGTGCTCGGGCTTGCTGAAATTGTTTTCCCGGCTGTCTATTAAATAAACAAAAATTACACAAACTGTCAAACAATCTCCACTACGGCGAAAGATTAAATCTTTGCTGAAATATTTCTCTCAAACACTGAATATTAAATCTTTGTAAAGACTAAAGCTCCAAGAAGATTAAATCTCGGAAAAGATTAAACCTTGAACGGAATGTATTTTTTCCCCAAATCATCTTTCCTAAAGTTCTTTCAATTCACTAAATTTAATTTAGGAGAAGATTAAATTTGGTCGATTATTGTTAATGATTGTTTAATTTACCTTCTTTCTTTTTTGTTTCTATGTTATTTTATGTTTGGGATCTTTTATCGATGTTACACTATGTGTTAATTAGGGTTTATTTATTAAATCATGTTTATTTGTCTATCCTGTTTTATTATCAGTTTTGAGTTGTATTGGGATTTGTTTGGAATGATAGTGGTAGGAAATTGTGAGGTATCACTTGTCGTTGTAAAAGTAGAATTTGTATTTTGGACTTTTTGTTTGCTCTGTGTTCTGATAGTTTGTTAATCTTTATAGAATGAAGTACTACAAAGAAGATATTCAATACTTTCAGATGTTTAATTATATATCGTATCGTTAAATAAAAAATTTGTGTCCAATCACCTAGGTCATATAAAGGTGTTTGTATAATTGTTTATTAAGAATCAATTAAGCAAGTGTTATTATAATTCACATCTTATAATTTTTTTTATCGGTTTCATTTTATAAAAAGATAAAAGAAAACTGTGAGAAGATGACCCGAGCTACGGGAAGTGATAACAAATGTTTTGAAAGAACATATACCACAAGTGTCGATAACAAGAATAGTTCAAGGACGGAGAGGCGATATGTTTTTAATATAAATAACGAAGAAAATGACATCCATAGTATTGGTGGAGGACATTGATCTGCAACTATGACCATGCTACCTACTACAGGGAAATGTATCAAGTTAGCAAAAGTTGAAAGGTTGCCATCTTTTATAACATGGATTCCCTAGGATAGGTAAAACATTTTGTGCTCTTTTTTTTACAACTCCTTTTCATTTGGTGATAAGGAATTAAATTAAATTGTAATATGAGATTCTCAGATTGTTATTTACAAAACCCGGTACCTGACTTTCTCTTTGCAGGGTGGTTTCTCCACAAACTTGGATCAAATCGACTCATCAAAAAAGCATCTTCTGCTCAAGGTAAAACATCAGAGTGTGGAGGAACATCTCGATTTGGTCGCTTTGGCTTTGGCTCATAGTTATAAACAAAAATACCAAAACCACGACAACACAAATAGGTATATTATAATTATGGGACATACATATATGATATTCCTTGTTATGGCTTCCACATCTACATGTCTTCCACTATGATTTGGTTGGATAGTACACACACATATGTTTTTTCCTATGGCTTTACATGGTTTTGTTTCTGCTCGGGTAAGTTGTTTAAATTTATGTCAAATTTTACCGTTTTTTTATATATTGTTATTGGATTAAGGTCGTGTCAAATTTTACCCTTTTTGTAATTTTTTTTTAAATTTTATCTCACAATCACTAGGTCACGTTACCTATTAGGGAGGAGGAAGTTAAGAATGTAGTCTTTTTCATGCATCAATACAAGTCACTAGATCCCCATGGGTCGAACCCGACATTTTTCAAACGTATTGAAATATTTTTAAAAGATATGTTGTCCTATTTTGTCAGATTTTCTTTGATATATGACATGGGCCAAGAGAACTAAATCGTAGGCTTGTATGTCTTATTCCTAAGGTTAAACAACTGAAACATATGGAAGATCTTCGACCTATCTATCTTTATAATGTACTGATGCGCATATTGTCGAAGGTGGTGGTGAATATGTTCAAACTATGTTTAATCTAGACAATGTCTAACAAACAGAGTGCTTTTAATGAAGGGAGGCTATTAGTTCATAATACAATGATTGCATTTGAAGTCACAAGGGAAAAAAGGGTGTGGCTGGGTTAAGAATTGATATTTTATGGCATTAGATAGGTTGGAATGGAGATTTTTTGATACAAGGATTAAAGTTCTCTTTTACAACTTAAACAACATCGGTACACTTTATTTTCTCCTTTTTACCATGTACCAAATTCAAGTATCCGCCACTAGCACTTAATTTGTTAATTATATGGATAAGAAAGATTTTAACATTGCATTGATTTGTTGAAAAATATGTGTAAGTAAAACTAAATTGAACACAACGTGTCTCTCTAATTAATAAGCACTCTTTAATTTTGATCAAATTTCTCCATTGCAAAGTACTACATTATAAAAAATTAGAGCCTCCATGTATTGAGAAATACATGTATACAACACTCTATAATCCACCAGCATACCACGAAAATTGTAATGTTTCTATCATCTCTACTATTTTCTTATTTATTTTAAATTTAGATTAATTTTAATTTCCATATTGTTAACCATGTTTATTCGATTTAAGGTTTAAGAAATCAAATACCATTACTCAACTATCATAACACACATTATCATTCTCTTATAGAGGAACTTAAATAAATTGGGGATATTTTTATAAAGCTTTTGGAGAAAACCTTACCATTTAGCGATATCATTATATATCATTAAGCGAAAACACTGATTTCTTATAGAGGAACTTAAATAAATTGGGGATATCTTGGAAAGTGTTTTTACATAAGTTGTATTACACAAAATGTGAACATATATTCTTGATTCTAGCAAACTAAAATAATTATTGAATTCACTTTATATGTTGAAATATATCTGACCCTCCTAACCCTCCTAACACAGAGTCTTATATATTATTTTTATATATTAATAAGAAGTCATGAGTTGCTTATGCAATGAGAGCGAAAAAGGTGAAACAAATTGAACACAAGATTTTGTACTCGTTTCATTCAACTTTTATCTAGTCTCAGAGAATCACTTGATCTAATTATCGAGGAAAGACTTGATAAGGTAATAGCAAGGCACACTCCCCTTGCAACAACAACAAGTAGAAACACTTGTATGCAGCTTAAGCTTTGTTATTAATTTTTGTTCTTATATGCAGCTTAAGCAAAATACTGAAAATACTTTTTGTTTGATTATGTATTCTTTGTGAGATGCATAGAAAGTAGAAACATGTTGAAACCTTTATTTGTAGATACAATGTAAATATTACACACCAGTTCAGTTTATAGATGATTTAAGAATTACAAGTGCAATGATTTTAATTGTAGTCAATTTTTATTTCATCATCTAATTGCTTACAGAATTTTAAGAATCGGATTACTCTGTGCACATCTTTGTTTTACATTTTTGGATATTGTGTGACTATATGTTCATATCACAGGTTTGTTGTGGAGGCCTGGGGGATGAAAAACTGCACTGGGAAAGATGAACGGTTAAGTCATATTAGTCATATTATTACTGCGGTTATGGTACCTGCATACATTGATAGTTTAGAGGTTATTAGAAGGGCATAGAATGATACAACTCGATCTTATGGCTTGGACTTAATAAAGTAGCATGAAAGGATTCGAGGATAGATCATGTGAGAAATCTAAATGAGGCATATTGTCATTTCTTATATACAATGTTACAGATTTTGTTGCATCCACATATTGACCAGAGACAAGATTAATAGTAAAATATGTTAGTTCTTCAATTCTCTTTGAGAAGCTTTAACAAAACTATGTCAAATTCATAATATGAGCCATAACTTTGTATCCTACTTCCTTTTGCTAAGGCCACACAATCACTCATAAACCAGACAAGTTATAAATATTCTCCCTATTTACCTCTTACTAACCATTTCGAAAAACAATGAAATATTTATAAATATTCTATTATAAACTTACAGGTGTTTTCTATAGTTGCAAGTGATAGGCTTGTTAGAATAATCTTAAATTTAGTTATTAATATGTGTTTTATTACATTTGAATAAATTGTATAGGCCTTAGTGAACGTTGTGTTGGTTAGCACAACAATAACTGTAGACTAGGTCATAGTTCAGTTTCAGCATTATCAGGGAAGTTGAAGTAGTGGAGTCATGCTAGGAAGTTCAGTTGCTATCTTTTAGATATCACGTTATATGTCTAGACTAGTATATATTAGATTGTATGCATTCAGTTTGATAACAAGGAATGAGAAGCAGCTTTATTTTCTTCTCCATACACAACAGCCATGTTCTAAACACTGCACTTTGCATCTAAAGCACAAGCCCATCATAATTTTTTTCTACACTTGGTATAAGAGCATAATGGTTAGGTTCCTGTATGCCTAAATATCAACCCAAGCACACAAATAAAATCATGGAAACATCCAAAGCAAAAGATTGTTTTGTGGGCTTAAGCTATCCAATGTTAACGAGAAACAATTATACGACATGGTCCCTAAAGACGAAAGTTTTCATGAAGGCACAAGGAGTTTGGTGTGCAATCGAGCAGAAGGATCCTAAGGGGGGCGTGGATGAGAAAACGGTGCAAGTGGCCCTTGCATCAATATATCAAGGTGTGCCCGAAGATGTGTTGCTGTCCATTGGTGAAAAAGAAACAGCTAAGGAAGCATGGGAAGCGATCAAGATGATGTGTATGGGTATGGAAAGAGTAAAAGAAGCAAAAGTACAGACGTTAAAAGGCGAGTTATAGTCCTTAATCATGAAGGAAACGGATAAAATCGAAGAATTTTGTATGAAGTTGAGTGGGATTGTGACTAAATCCGGTCCTTGGCGAAACAATGGAAGAATCGAGTGTTGTGAGAAAAATTCTACGTGCAGTTCTGGATAAGTTTCTTCAAATAGCTTCAAACATGGAGCAATTTGGAGACGTTAAGGGGATGACAGTTGAAGAGGTAGTTGGTCATCTCAAAGCTCACGAGAAAAGGATGAAGGGAAGGTTTGAGAGCGTAGATGGACAACTTCTTCTGACATCTCAGAATCAAAGACCTAGAGGTGGTTCTTTCCGTGACAAGAGTAGGATAAAGTGTTACAACTGTAATACTATGCGACACTAGGCTACAGAATGTGATAAACCGCGACGGGAAAGAGAGAAGAGACACGAAGTGAACCTCACAAAGATCGAGGATGATGAGCCAGCATTATTATAGACAGAAGAATGATGCCAGACGGGAAAAATAAAAGGTGCTAGATGGGTAAATAGAAGTGCCAGATGGGAAGGATTTTTTTAAAGCAAAAAGGGCTAAGTTTAAGTGCCATATGGACAAAGAAGTTGAAAGCCAAACGGGTTAGGATGAATGCCAGAGGGGCTAATCCAAATGAGTTCATGATAAAATTTAAGATTAAGGGGGTGATTGTTGGAATAATCTTAAATTTAGTTATTAATTTGTGTTTTATTAGTTTTGAATAAATTGTATAGGCCTTAGTGAAGGTTGTGTTGGTTAGCACAACAGTAACTGTAGACCAGGTCATAGTTAAGTTTCAGCATTATCACGGAGGTTGAAGTAGTGGAGTCATCAGTTGCTATTTTTTAGATATCACGTTATATGTCTAGACTAGTATATATTAGATTATATGCATTCAGTTTGATAAAAAGGAATGAGAAGCAACTTTATTTTCTTCTCCATAAGCAGCCATGTGCTAAACACTGCACTTTGTATCTAAAACACAAGCCCATC
Organism: Apium graveolens; assembly: GCF_009905375.1. NCBI lineage: Eukaryota > Viridiplantae > Streptophyta > Magnoliopsida > Apiales > Apiaceae > Apium > Apium graveolens. Next base: position 267,408,297 of record NC_133654.1, on the reverse strand, counting down.
AAAATTTTTATTCTACATGGCTGTCTTACTGGTATGGAGATGATTCTTAAGGATGTTAGTTACTTGGTACAACTTGGAAGTGGGGTTGCTGCAGCTTCTGCATACTTGGAGAACAACATGCCGATGATTCCATCCTGTGAATTACCCATTAGTGATTGCACCAACTATTTCTAAATCATTTTATGCTAAATACTATGCTATCTTATACCTCTAAAAATTTAAATTGATTAAATGTTGTTATGGTAATATTAATTTGTGCATGACCATTAATTTTCTAATAATTGTGAGAGTTTTTTAGAGTTGAATCTATTATAATAGTACTTCTATTATTGTTAGTTAGGGTTGTAGTAGTACATATATTATTATTAGTTTAGGTGAGTAGGCAATTTATATATAATTTTACTAAATAAAATTTAAAACTCTCGAGAAAATGTCATTTTCAAGTTAAGTTTTTTATACAATGCTTACCACTTAATTTATAGAAACTCATTTTATTTACAATATAAAATAAATTATAGTATTGCTTGTTTACCTATGCTTGTAAATCAATACCCAATTAGTTTATATAATACATGGAGTAGACTTTGTTAAATTACATTTTTATAAAAAGAAAAAAATTGAAATTTTTAATAAGAAATTAATACTAAGAAAAAAAACAATTTAAACTATATTGGGCCAATTGAAACAATTATATACAATTTTTCAAACAAAATAAAGGATATAAAAAGGTAGGTAAAACCCTAATATAGGTACAAGGGGGCCATGAAATAGTGTTTTGAAGTTATTTGTATTTTCTATGAAAAAGTGTTTTGGTGCTGTAAGGTTAAACACATCTTTAAATGAATTGGTGGAGGACTAATCAAATGAACTGGTGGGGGACTAAGCCAATAAGGTTTAGAGGTTATCTTGAATTGATATGGTTTAACAAGATTAAAGTAATAATTTATATTTCCCCGTTTCTTCATTTTCCTTTCATATGTGTTTTTTGCAAAAACTTTTGGTAAATATCAAATACTATAATAATATCCCATTTTCCTTTTATATATGTCAGTAAATTTACCCACCTTGATGTCAAGAATTATCCGTTCAATATTATATGTCAAAGTTAGAAAAAAATTCACTTACATTTGTATTAATATTTTTGTTCCTCATAAATAATCAAATACATGATATATTAAAAAATGAAAATTTAAAAAAAAAAAGAAGCCCACACATTATTTATATTTTATGTTCATATTTGTTGAATTATACTATTCAATTTATTTTATGTTTGTGTGTGACCTTACTTTAGAGAATTTGCACAAGAATTATATTTTTCTTACTACTTGCAACAAGTTCCAAAAACAATGAAGAAAATGCTAAAAGTCCCTTCCTTTTCTCCTCTTCATCAATCTACCATGTAAGGTTTCTTTGTTATTTTTTAACTTTTACCATGCCAATATATATCATAAATATAAATGCACATAGTACAAGTGGATCTATGTGGGGTATGTTTTTTATTTTTCTAATGTATATATGACAAACCACTCGAAATTACTTTATATTACCTAATAACACACGAAATTTACTTATATATGGCGTTTCCCATCTCACAAAGCCCCGTCACTTTTTAACTTAATTTCACAAGACACATGATTGAAAATGAGATTTCTTACTTGATAGAGACGTAGGGTTTTTTGTGAAATTTTTTTAGTGGTGTAAGAACTTATATTTTCAATACATGAATAGGTAGGGTCACCATTTTCAGCCTCACTAGAACCCATTCCTCATGTAACTACTATAGATCGGTAACAATTCGAAAAGTATAGAGTTATAAGATTTTCTCAAATCCAGTAGTAATATTGTAGGCGGTGTCATTGGTGGTGGTAATTTTACTAGTCCAATTGGTGGTACTAGAAGTCGTAATCTTAGGAGTGGAATTGGTGATGGGATTATTGGTGGTAAAGTTTATGCTACCTTACGGAGTATCATTGGTGATAACTTTAATAATGGCATCAGTGGTAGTATCATTGGTGATATAGTTGCATTGATAGTAGCATGACTGCACCTTTAGTGGTTACATTGGTGGTACCTGAAACGATAATATTGGTAGTGGATTTGGTGCCATTGATGGTTATGTTGCTCCTGGTGCTCTTATTAGTGTAATTGGTGACATTGGAAGCGGTAATCTTTGTTAGAGAATTGGTAGTGATTTTATATGTATTGGTGGTGAAGTTTATTCTAGCTTAAGCAATTCCATTTATAGCCACTTTAATTATGGTATTACAGGTGGTAGCATTGATGTTATATTGGTTAGTCTTAGTAGTGGTATTGGTGTAGCATAGCTTGCATCTTTAGTGGTGGTATTGGTGGTAGAATGGTTAGTTGGCATAGTGGTATCATTGCTGAAATATTGATTAGTCTTAGTAGCGGCAATTGTGGTAGCAATGTTAGTAGCTTTAGTGGTAGCATTGGGTGTATATTAGGTAATATTAGTAGTTGATTTAGTTTCAGAAATGGTGGTTGTGACACCCTCTCAACCCGGGTCAGAAGTTTGGGGTTCACAACACAGACAATATATAAATCTGTATATGAAATATTATATGCAATAACCCTTATTTACGCAACCACGGATCGCAACACGTTAAATATGAAAACAAGCCAAAACCTTAACTTTTATTACGTCGTACCAAATCCCAACTAGTTTAACTTACAGCTAAAAATGAAATTATGCTTACAAACTTGCATAACTCAAACTACAACTTAAAGCTCCTGCTAGCTCGATCCAACTCAACCTGGAATCTTAGCTCGCATACTGGACCGCGGAGCCTGGTTACCAATAATTTCTTTTTTAACTGTAGAATGACATAAACAGATTCGCAAGGGTGAGCTAACTAGCTCAGCAAGTTAAACTAATAATAACCGAGGGTAAACAATGATCAACTGAAATGATTCATAGAAATCAAGTTTCTAGTTAAGCAATTTTGTAATTGGATATTCACTTTTAAGTTTAAATTGTATATTCATAGAAATATTTATAAATTTTCAACTATAAACTTACGTGTGTTTTCTGTAGTTGCTAGTGATAGGGTGTCTTGTACGGAGATGATTCTTAAGGATGTTGGTTACTTGGTACAACTTGGAACTATTCCATGGTCTGAATTAATAATAACATGCCAATGATTCCATCCTCTGAATTCCCCATTAGTTATTGCATCAACTATTACTATTTCTAAATTATTTTATGCTAAATACTATATAAAAAACATGCTTCATGTGAGGTGGTCTATAGTAGACTTAATATATCTCAAACACTGCTTCTTGCATTGATTTGCATGTTTCTTTGTTGACTTATTTTTATGTAAATTTTATCAAGTTTAAATGAGTGTTTAAAGTGTTGTTAGGACTTAGTTTTAGTGGAACATGTCTTGAATTTTGGTCTAACTAATTCTATTGAAAACATAAATTGTTAGTTTCTTGATGGATTATGTATGTACAAGAAGATAAATCCAATTAGAAGTTATTTTGCTTGCTTAAATAGAATAATAACTCTTGACTTACAAAGTGAGAAATATTATAGGTTCTATTAGCAAACAAAAATAAAATTTTGGTAGAATAGAAAGCCAATAAGCCATAGTGGGAACATAATAATTATAATTTAATTGACTAATTTATTTCAACTAAAAAAGATAAATGTTCATTTCAACTTAAAAGATAAATATTTAATAATTTAAATAAAGATAAATTAAATAGTGTTAAGCTTGGCTTAAATAATTTACATATTTAGAATTTGGATCAAATCAATTTTTCTAAAAAAATAATGAATTTGGAATTTATACAAAATTTTGAGGCCCAGCGTAAATTACAGCAGGTCCGAATTAGATATATGTAAAAAACTTAATTTTATTACTTTTCGTTTCTTCGAAAAATAATGTATATTTGTTAATTTTTCTTTAAATATAATAAAGATATGTATAATTTTTTCCGATTTAGAATTTCATCCCAAAATATTTTAGTGTAAAAAATTGGATGAAAAATAAAACTATCAAAAAAATTATTTCGATATTTTTAAAATTCCAAATTTGAGTTAATCCAAGTTTTTTCTCTTTAGGAGAGAAGCAAAATTTTGTAATAAAATATATGTTCGGGCAGTTTCGGGCCTTTTTAAATATGACTTTCTTAAGATCGAATCAGACGAGTTTTTCAAAATTTTTTTGGTTTATATTTAACACTAAATATAATGTATTTTTATATATCATTAATCAATATTAAGTACCTTATTTACAAATATTGAGTCAATAATAATTAATCGATTTAGTTGTAATATAATTGGACTTTAAATTGAATCCACGATAATTATTCATTGTTTTTATCGAATTGTTTAACTTTATATTATTTGTAAAATATTAGGTGTTGTTGGGAGGCCATAAAGATAAAATATTTTTTTTTCATATTCAGTATATAAAATATTTTCTTATTCATTTGTTAATGTTGTGTATTTTTTTTAGAAAAGACATATGAGTATTCATTAATCTTGATATTTACATATTTTATATAAGTTACTTTATAATTCAGGATTAAATATTTAATTTGTTCAATTTATTTTGCAAACATAAATATGTTTATGATGATTATTTAAGTTTTATTTTTTACAATATTGTATTTTCCTTGTAAATTTGCGTAAGTAGATTTGAGAATAATGTGTTTGTTTTTATCATAACAATTTATGAGTTCATGTTCTTTATTTTATCCTTAAAATGACATCTCAATAATGTGTTTAACATATTTTATTAGCAAGAAAATCATAAAAACTAATTTACACTATTGATATCATTTCAATTTAAATAAATATTGACTTTACTATGAATAATTCATATAAATTTCCAAAAGTTGATTGTTCAACCGTGTTAGTTTAACAAGATAATATCATTCAACAAAATAAAATATACATCTTTAAATTATTTAATCTCCATTAATTTATTTTGTAACTTTTACCTAAAATTAAGAAAATCCCTTTATAATAGAAAAAAGTTAAATCATATATATAATAAAATTTACTTTGTTAGAAATACACAACATTATGCAATTTTTTTTAGCATAGTTTGTACTCTTGTAAGGTGTATCATCCCGATTATTCTTCTGGTCAAAACTTGCTTCAATTCTTCTTCTTGCTGATCAAGGCTTGCTTCTTTTCTGAAGGAGCAGCAAAGTGTCCGACTTCATCACAATTATAGCACTTGATCTTTGACTTGTAATTTTCCCATACCTTGACTCCTTGCGATCATTCTTTCTTTAATTCCTCTTATGAGGGTAAAATTCGAGGAACTAGAGCCTTTCTTTCAAAAACATTTTTTTTGAAGTCTGTATAGCCCATATTTCTAAACTTTTTAACTAAAAGAGCATAAATTTGTAGGATATCTTCATCATTACCATGATCAATTTCAGTTCCTGAATAATTTTGTAAGCCATCATGAGTATTTGAGACTCAGTATCAGACTATACAATCATGGCCTTTTATTTTGAAATGGCTATTTCTTACAAATTTATCTCTTGTTTTTCCTCTACCCTGAGAGAAACATTTCTTGTCGCATTTCGTCTTACTTTTCTACTCCATCTCCAGTTCATTAGTTTTCAGAATTCCATATAACTTAACTAGAGATGTGTCTTCAAGATCATAGTTATCCCTTATTGATATAACTTTCAAGTTACACTTTGGAGGAAGTGCAGGAAGAACCTTCAAGTTTGAATTTGCTCGATCATACTCTATGTCAATAAGTGACAAATCATTCAACAATTTCTGAAATCTATCATAGATTTCAAACAAAGACTCATCAACTTTTGAGTCAAAGTGCTCATACTGGTGATTGAGTATTGTCCTTCGAATCTTCTTGATAGCCGTTGTTCCTTACACTTAACCACCAAAGTGTCTCAACTTTTCCTTAGTTGTTTTGCATCCCATAAACCTAGGGGACATCACACCGTCTAGATTGTTATGCAAAAATGTCCAACTTTTCCATTTTTTTCTTGACCACGAATAGCAACAACCAGTTTCATGGGCTAATGAGGTCCATCATAAATCCCTGTTGGATTTAAATTAATCTAAACATGTTTTATTTAAATAAAATATAGCTGTTGAGAGTGCATTTTAGTATTAGACTTGGTCATTTGGTGTTTGCATATTAGTAGGAACTGAATAAAGAAAGTGGGTTAGTGATAGGAGTTTGTTTAGCTGCATGCCTAGTTTTTAGCTTGCTTTGTATTTGCATATTTATTCTTGTACATTGATCTATTTTAATTTAAGAAGTTTTATCTCCTTCCAACTCTAAATACAAGCAGGTGTGTGTGTGTATATTGTGTTTTAGTGTTTTACTTGGTATCAGAGCCACGGTAACCACTTAAGTTTTCAGACACGATGGAACAGAAGGTAAAGACGAAAGAAAGTACAAATATTGGGCTGAGTTATCCTACGCTTACCAAGACTAATTATGCAGCTTGGTCTCAGAAGATGAAAGTGATTATGCAGGCATATGGCTTGTGGGACCCGAAGGGGACTATTGAGGACAAAATGAACAAGCGAGCCTTGGCAATTATCTATCAAGGGATTTCGGAGGAGATGTTGTTGACACTTGCAGAAAACAAAACATCGAAAGAGACTTGGGAAGCTGTGAGAACAATGAGTGTGGGAGCAGACAAGGTGAGACAGGCAAAGGCTCAAATGCTGAAAGGGGAATTTGAAAGCTTAAGTATGAAAGATGGGGAGCAGTTAGATGACTTCTACATGAAATTACATGGACTGGTCACTAACATTCGAGCACTAAGAGAGAAGATGGAAGAGAGCTACGTGGTGAAGAAACTTCTCAGAGCAGTTCCCTCGAAATTTTTACAAATTGCGTCTGCTCTGGAGCAATTCGGAAATTTGGAGGAGATGTCAGTGGAAGAAGTCATTGGTTCTTTGAAGGCCCATGAAGAACGGTTGCGTGGGACAAGTGAGATGAATCAAGGGCAACTCTTACTGATAGAGGAAGAATGGCGAAAGAGAGAAAACCACGAGGGACAATTATTATTGACCCGTGAGGAGTGGATGAAAAAAACGAGAGAAGGGAATCGAGGTCATAGTGAGAACTGGGGAAAAGAATCAAATCGAGGAGGACGTGATAGGAGCAGGATGAGGTGCTTCAATTTCCCAGCATTTGGACATTTTGCATACGAGTGCCGGAAATCACGACGTGACAAGGAACCACAAAAGGAAGTGAACCTCACCCAAATCCAAGAAGATGAACCAGCGCTATTGATTGTTGAGATCAAAGAACCTGTGAAGGAGATGATGCTGATAAATGATGAAATGGTAGTTCCAAAGCTAACAGAGAAAAATGAGGGACGCAAGGATTTGCAAGTGTGGTACCTGGATAATGGGGCGAGCAATCACATGACTGGACAACGGGAAAAATTCAAAGAGTTAGACGAAAGTGTAACCGAAAAAGTGAAGTTTTGTGATGGGTCTACTGTGACGATAAAAGGCAGGGGAGTAGTGTCATTTAAATGCAAGAATGGTGAAGAGAAGACATTAAGCGAGGTATATTTCATCCCTACCTTGTGCAAAAATATTATTAGTTTGGGTCAACTTTCGGAGGCTGGTAACAAGGTTGTATTGGAGGGAGAATATTTATGGGTGTATGATGAATGAGGTCGACTATTGATGAAAGTGAAGAGGAGTGAAAATCGTCTCTACAAAATAAGCCTTAAGGATAGTAGCCCTATGTATTTACTCTCAAAAACTGAGGAAGATACATGGCTATGGCACACAAGGCTCGGCCATATCAATTTTCAGGCCTCAGAACTCATGTCAAAGGAGAAAATAGCATATGGAGTTCCGAAGTTGATTCAACCAAGGAATAAATGCGAAGGATGCTTGATGACAAAGTTGGTAAGAAGTCCGGTCCCAGCAAATACGAGTTTTGAAATAAAGAAGCCCCTTGAACTAGTGTATGCAGATATTTGTGGCCCGATCACGCCTGAGACTTCTGGAGGTAATCGATACTTTCTCTTATTTGTCGATGATTATAGTAGGAAAATGTGGGTATATTTGTCAAAAGAAAAAAGACATGCTTTTGTAATGCTCAAAAATTATAAGGCAGTGGTAGAGAAGAGAATGGAGAGAAGTATAAAAATGTTACGGACAAATCGAGGTGGTGAATTTTGCTCAAATGAATTTAAATTATTTTGTGAAGAAATGGGGATTGAACGTCAATATACAGCCCCGTATACCCAGCAATAGAATGTGGTAGTCGAGAGAAGAAATAGAACCGTGGCGGCGATGGTCCAGAGTTTTCTAAAAGACTCGAAGTTGCCATCAACCAATTGGGGGGAAGCGGTAAGGCACACAATATACATGCTTAATCGTTTACCAATACGAGCTCTAAATGGTATAACACCGTATGAAGTTTGGGGAGGTAAGAAACCAGATTTGGGATACCTTAAAGTATTTGGTTGTGTAGCGATCATGAAGGTTCCATCTATACATGTTAAAAAGTTGGATGACAGCGGGAAATGAGTCATATATTTGGGACGAGAGCCAGGGACTAAGGGCTGTAGGTTGTATGATCCAGTGACAAAGAAAATAAAAGTGAGTCGTGATGTAGTATTTCATGAGAAGGAATTCTGGATATTGGAGAAAGAAGGGGAATGTGAGGTGAAAGTTCCTGAATACATCATCATGGTTGAAGATATTGTTGAAACGAGTGTTAATGAAGATGGTAGTGAAGATGGAGGTTTCAAAACTCCACCATACACGACTGGTGGGTTCACAACTTCGGTACACACAACTGGTGATAGCCAGAGGGAAATGTCCTCTAAAAATTTGGAATCAGAAACTGAAAGTGGACCTCACAGGTATAGAACTCTTGATGAATTGTATAGTGAGACTGAGGTGATTAAATTGCTGGATGAGCTTATGCTGTTAAAGGTGGAAGAACCTGTGAATTTTCGAGAAGCAAGCAAGGAAAAAGAATGGATGAGTGCTATGAAAGTCGAGATGGACACCATTGAAAGGAATGACACTTAGGTTTTTACAGAACTTCCACCGGGACACAAGCCAATAGGGTTGAAGTTGGTTTTTAAACTTAAGAAGGACTCAGAGGGAAATATCGTGAAACATAAAGCTCGCATCATCGAAAAGGGCTACATACAACGACGAGGAATTGACTACAACAAAGTGTTTGCCCCTATAGTACAAGTAGAAACTATACGGTTGTTGGTAATGGCTGCAAAAGAAAGATGGGTAGTACATCACCTCGACGTAAAATCAGTGTTTTTAAACGGTGATTTACTTGAGGAAGTGTACGTCTCAATAATGTGTTTAACATATTTTATTAGCAAGAAAATCATAAAAACTAATTTACACTAATTGATATCATTTCAATTTAAATAAATATTGACTTTACTATCAATAATTCATATAAATTTCCAAAAGTTGATTGTTCAACCGTGTTAGTTTAACAAGATAATATCATTCAACAAAATAAAATATAAATGTTTAAATTATTTAATCTCTATTAATTTATTTTGTATCTTTTACCTAAAATTAAGAAAAGCCCGTTATAATAGAAAAAAGTTAAATCATACATAAAATAAAATTTACTTTGTTAGAAATACATAACATTATGCAATTTTTTGTGAGCATAGTTTGTACTCTTCTAATGTATCATCCCAATTGTTCTTCTGGTCAAAACTTGCTTCAATTCTTCTTCTTGCTGATCAAGGCTTGCTTTTTCTCAGCGTTTGGCTTTCTCAATGAGCAGCAAAATGTCCGACTTCATCACAATTATAGCAATTGATATTTTACTTGTAATTTTCCCATACCTTGACTCCTTGCGATCATTCTTCCTTTAATTCCTCTTATCACGGTAAAGTTCGAGTAACTACAGCCTTTTTTTCAAAAACATTTTTTTCGAAGTCTATATAGCCCATATTTCTAAACTTTTTAACTAAAAGAGCATCAATTTGTAGGATATCTTCACCATTACCATGATCAATTTCAGTTCCTGAATAATTTTGTAAGTCATCATGAGTATTTGAGACTCAGTGTCAGACTATACAATCATGGCCTTTCATTTTGAAATTACTCTTTCTTTCAAATTTTTCTCTTATTTTTCCTCTACCCTGAGAGAAACATGTCTTGTCCCATTTCGTCTTACTTTTCTACTCCATCTCCAGTTCTTTAGTTTAAGAATTCCATATATCTCAACTAGAGATGTGTCTTCAAGATCATACTTATCCCTTATTGATATAACTTTCAAGTCACACTTTTGAGGGAGTGCAAGAAGAACCTTCAAGTTTGAATCTGCTGGATCATACTCTATGTCAACAAGTGACAAATTATTCAACAGTTTTTGAAATCTATCATAGATTTCAAACAAAGACTCATCAACTTTTGAGTCAAAGTGCTCATACCGGTGATTGAGTATTGTCCTTCGAATCTTCTTGATAGCCGTTGTGCCTTACACTTAACCACCAAAGTGTCTCAAATTTCCTTGGTTGTTTTGCATCCAATAAACCTAGGGGACATCACACTGTCTAGATTGATATGCAAAAATGTCAGACTTTTGCATTTTTTTCTTGACCACAATAGCAACAACCAGTTTCACGGGCTAATGAGGTCCATCATAAATCTGTTCCAGTATTCACCATCTGTTACATGAAGACATATAGTCTTCTCCACAAATGGTATTTATTAATTTTCAAGATTAGAAATTTGAGGGTTTCATATCTTCTCATATTGTTGTTGATTTGGTTTATGGCTAATGGTGACCACAAATTTTGTTGAGTTTCATTATCTGCCATTAATGATTATTTTCTGGATCTTAAAGTGATTTTATATAAACACCAAGCTTTGATATCAATTTTTAGGCCTTTAATTACCTATAGAGGGGGTCAATATAATTATAACAATCAAATCCAATTATGTACTCAATAATGAAGAATAGTTTTTATATTATTGAATAATAACTTATTACAAAATTCTCTAGCTCAACATGAGCAAATATCTTGAGAGCTTGTAGGTTATTGTATGATGAAATAAATTCACTAGTGTTAACCTAATTTCTGCTTATATACTGCTTATATACTACACACTTACACAATGAATATAAAGATAAAATCAATAAGGAATCCTAATACATATGCTATAATATCAAAAAAATACTAATATGAACAACCTTGATGAGAAGTATAGATCAATAAATACTGATGTTGGGCCTTTAATCTAAACTTGGGCTTGGTTAATTAGTTTGCATTGGATTAGTTTGCTGCTGCTATACAAAGTCTGTATCCATGCGTGGACGTGGTCTGGAGAGTTTGTAGGAGCATCGCTGAATAAACGTTACCACAACGTTAGTGTTTTAGTGTTTGATTTAGTCTAGGATGTCTGTTATGCAGTTCCTAGTTTTTAGGACATTTCTTTTATTTGTTCAGTATAAGTATTGTAGTTGTTGATTAATAAAATAAAGTTATTTGACGCTTGTTTCTCTCTAGTTTTCACATAACTATATTATTAGTTCTGCATTTTATTATATCTTTATGTCAATAATCTGGTATCAGAGCCTAGGTGTTTGGGTACATGCCCAAGTACATGCCAAAGGCACAAACGATGGAGCCCGGGAGAACAAAAGAAGGAGCGATGAATCTGAGCTACCCCATGCTGTCGCGAGCCAATTACACAGTGTGGGCTATGAAAATGATGGTGAACATGCAGGCCCATGGAGTTTGGGAGGCGGTGTCACCAAAGAATCCTAAAACTACGGAGGTAGACGAGAAGATGGATAAAATTGCATTGGCAGCAATTTACCAAAGTGTACCGGAGAATATACTCCTTTCCCTTGCAGATAAGGGAACTGCTAGAGAAGCCTGGGAGGCAATCAAGGTGACGTGCCAGGGAGCTGAGCGCGTTAAGTCAGCCAAGGTTCAAACCCTCAAGACAGAGTTCGAGTCCATGGCCATGAAAGACAGTGAGTCAATAGATGATTTCAGCATGAAATTGGCTGGAATAGTCACAAATATTCGAGCACTGGGAGAAGAGGTCGCAGAAAGCTATGTCGTGAAAAAGTTGTTGCGTGCGGTGCCGTCCAAATTCCTGCAAATAGCTTCCACTATAGAATAATTCGGCAACCTGGAGACCATGACATTGGAGGAGACTGTAGGCTCGTTGAAGGCACACGAGGAACGACTTAAGGGGCAAGCAGATCCGATCGGCAGTGGTAGCAAACTGCTGCTTACTAAGGAAGAGTGGCTCGAGTTAGAAAAGGATGAAAATAAATTGCTTCTGACTAGAGAAAAGTGGACAAAACGTACGTACAAAGGGGGCAGTGAGGCCAGCTCGCAGAAATCAAGGGGGAAGGAATACAACCAAAATGTACGAGATAAGAGCAAGGTTCGTTGCTTCAACTGTAGAGCCTATGGGCACTATGCTGCTGAGTGTAAAAAACCAAAACGAGACAAGGAAGCCACGGAAGAAGCCCATATAGCCCAAATTTCGGATGATGAACCTGCTCTTCTCATAGTCGAAAAACAAGGAGAGGAAAAGGTGAACATGTTGATCAATGAAGAATGAGTGAGGCCAAGCTTGAGTCAGGATGATAAGGGAAAGCAAATGGAATCGAACTTATGGTACCTCGACAACGGGGCGAGCAATCACATGACCGGGCAATATTCAAAGTTCGATAAACTGGATGAAAACGTGGTAGGTCAAGTCAGGTTTGGTGATGGTTCTGTCGTGCAAATTAAAGGCAAAGGCTCAATTACTTTGAAGTATAAAGACGGAGAAAGCAGGCATCTTAAAGAGGTATATTATATTCCTTTCTTACGTAGTAATATAATAAGCCTCGGACAATTAGCTGAAGAGGGATACAATGTAGTCTTAAAAGGTGAACATTTGTGGGTTCGGGATGAACAAGGTGTGTTGTTTATAAAGGTTAAGCGATCAGTGAACAGATTGTATAAACTTATAATCTACAGTAGTGATTCTGAATGCTTGTTAGCGAAGTGCGAGGATGATAGCTGGCTGTGGCATGCTCGTCTCGGGCATCTTAACTTCAAGGCTATGAAACTTATGTCAACAAACAACATGATTCTTGGAATGCCTGCTGTCAAACAACCGGATGAGGTGTGTGCCGGATGCCTTATGTCAAAACAGACTAGGAAAACATTTCCTAAACAGTCAAAGTTTTCGGCAGCAACACCGCTTGAACTGGTGCATGGCGACCTTTGCGGGCTGATTTCACCTAGTACATCTGGAGGTAATCGATATATCCTTGTTTTGATTGATGACTTTAGTCGTGTAATGTGGACGTGTCTTCTTAAGAACAAAAGTCACTTGATGCTTTCAAAAGATTTTACGTGTTGGTTGAAAACAGTTCAGGAAAGAAAGTAAAAACCTTCAGGACAGATAATGGTGGCGAATTCACTTCAAAAGACTTCAACAAATTCTGCGAAGAGGCTGGGATAAATCGGCATTTTTCTGCTCCCTACTCGCCACAACAGAATGGTGTTGCAGAGCGACGTAATCGAACATTGATAGAGATGGCATGAAGCCTGCTAAAGGAGATGAAAATGCCTAATTATCTATGGGGAGAAGCAGTGCGACACTCGACCTACTTGCTAAATAGGCTACCAACACGAGCTGTTATAGGGATTACACCATACGAAGCATGGTCAATTAATAAGCCCATCATAGATCATATTCGAGTATTCGGTTGTTTGGCACACATGAAGGAACCGAGTGTCAACTTGAAGAAATTAGACGACAGGAGCAGGACAGTTGTCTATCTCGGAAAGGAACCAGGAGCAAAAGCCTACAGACTTCTTGATCCTGACACAAAAAGAATTTATGTAAGCTGAGATGTCGTATTTGAAGAACGGAAGCCATGAAATTGGGACGAGATAGAGGAATCACCATCGATGGACACTGGGAGTTTTTCAGTGTTCACAGAAAATTCAGATGGGAATGGTGACAATGACACTGTCGAAAGAACTCCAAGGACTTACACAGGGAATGACCTCGAGGATACAAACGACAACAGCGTGCAAAACTCCACTGTTTCAAGTCTGGATTGTGATACAGATGAAACTCCACAAAAATACAGGCCCCTCAGCGAAGTCTATGACTCCACTGAACCGATCGAAATGGAGGATGCATAATTATATCTCATGGGGGTAGATGAACCTACAAATTTTTCTCAGGCTACACAGGAAGTCGAGTGGAGAAAGGCGATGAAAGCCGAGATGGAAGCAGTTGAAAGAAACGGCACATGGAAACTAACCACATTACCCAAGGGACGTAATGCCATAGATTTAAAGTGGATATACAAAATCAAACGGGACACTGCTGGAAATATTACGAAGCATAAGGCCAGAATCGTTGCAAAAGGCTATGTACAGAGACAAGGAGTGGATTTCGATGAAGTGTTTTCCCCTGTGACGCGCATTGAAACAATACGCCTGTTGTTGGCACTTGCAGCGAAGGGTAACTGGGAGGTGCATCACCTCGATGTCAAAATAGCATTTCTAAACGGGGAAATTAAGGAGGAGGTTTACGTCAAGCAGCCTGAAGGATTTATCAAGCCTGGAAGTGAGCATCTGGTGTATAAATTCGTTAAGGCTCTATATGGACTTCGACAGGCCCCAAGAGCCTGGTACTTGAAGCTGAATCAGTGTCTAGAGGGACTTAATTTTGTCAGATGTGCATATGAACAAGCTGTGTATACGAGGCGGATGGGAAAAGAAGTGTTGATAGTGGGTGTCTACGTTGACGATCTCCTGGTCACGGGCACTAATCTTGATTCGATCAGGGAATTCAAGGAGCAAATGGCAAAAAACTTTGACATGAGCGACCTTGGCAAACTCACGTATTACTTAGGCATTGAAGTGAAACAAGGTGATGGTTTCATTCAACTGAAACAGACCGGCTATGCAAAAAAGATTCTCAGCAAGGCAGGAATGTTGGATTGCAATCCAACTAAGGTCCCAATGCGTCCTAACGAGATACTAAATAAAGATGAAGGGGGCACTCTGGTTGATCCTACTGGTTTCAAGAGTATGATTGGTGGCTTGCAATACTTGGTCCATACTAGACCAGATTTGGCTTATTCGGTGGGCATCGTAAGCAGATTTATGGAGAAACCCACGCTGATGCATCAAAACGCGGCCAAACGTATATTACGTTATGTGAAGGGCATATTGAACCTTGGGTTAATTTACACTGCTAATGATGATAACAATATAGTGATTGGATATTCAGACAGCGATCTGACAGGGAACATAGAGGACAGAAAGGGCACAGGAGGCATGGTCTTTTACCTCAACAAAAGTTTGATAACCTGGAATTCTCAAAAACAAAAGTGCGTGGCACTCTCTTCTTGTGAAGCAGAGTTTATGGCGGCCACGATAGCCTCCTGTCAAGCAGTGTGGTTAAGGAAGCTATTGTCCAAAATTATTTGACTCAACATACCACCTGCGACTTTGTTCATCGACAATAAGTCGGCTATCGACTTAGCAAAAAACCCTGTCTTCCACGGTAGGAGTAAGCATATAGATATCCGTTTTCACTTCATAAGGGAATGTATTGAGAATGGAGACATAGTAGTGAAGCATATTTGCACTGAAGAACAAAGGGCGGACTCACTTACTAAAGCACTGTCTGCAGCCATATTTGAACGAATGAGGAGCCTGCTCGGTGTTAGAAACTGTGTTCAGGTAAGTTTAGATTAAGGGGGAGTTTGTTGGGCCTTTAATCTAAAGTTGGGCTTGGTTAATTAGTTTGCATTGGATTAGTTTGCTGCTGCTATACAAAGTCTGTATCCATGCGTGGACGTGGTCTGGAGAGTTTGTAGGAGCATCGCTGAATAAACGTTACCACAACGTTAGTATTTTAGTGTTTAATTTAGTCTAGGATGTTTGTTATGCAGTTCCTAGTTTTTAGGACATTTCTTTTATTTGTTCAGTATAAGTATTGTAGTTGTTGATTAATAAAATAAAGTTGTTTGACGCTTGTTTCTCTCTGGTTTTCACATAACTATATTAGTAGTTTTGTGTTTTATTATATCTTTGTGTCAATAACTGATGAGGTCATTTTTGTTAAACTCTCATATGAAATACTAATGGAAAAAATGTGATAGTTATATACTAATATCATCAACTTTTGACACCAAATTTTTTGAAGTTTTATAAGCAATTTTTTAATTTTCAGGAAATCAGAACTCAATTCCCATCCACATCTGTAGGTTAAGCCTTTGGACAAAAATTGAGGTATGTTCTGGGATTTGACAAACTTTGAATTTAAATTTTGATCTCCTTTTTTAATAGTTTTTCTCGGAATTTGGTGATCTTATTATTTTTTTATATTTTCTTAAAATATTTGCAAGAAAAGAAATGTTTATTCAAATAACTAATTTGGATTAAAATTACTCAAAGAACTATAAAAAATGGTGAGTACATAATATAAGTAATGTAAATGATATTTAAATAATTTTAATATATTTTTGTAAGCATTAATTATTTGTCAAAAACATATTTTCATTATAAAATTTTCTCAACTGAAGTTAGAAACTTATAATTTTATGCTTAAATGATTACTTTGCTTGATTATTAAAATATTTTTTTAAAAAAATATATTTTCTAACACTAATATAACCGGTAGATTCAAATCATAACTAAAAAATTACAGAGTTAGTACGAAATTTAACTAGTCATTTTCTACTATTTGTTATATAGAAAAAAATGCTTAGTGGGCCATATTAGTCATTTCATACCAAAGTCAATATAAATGATGAATTACTTAAAATATTAGGGCAAACTTAGTAGAATATACTTCATCCCATAATACATGTTTTTTGAACTTTGTTCATGTAAAATTAATAATGTTACATATTTTTTTAAAATAAATATTTTTTTCAATTAAAGTTTAATATTAATAATTTTATTCAAAAAAGGAAATTCTAGAAGTAATTTTTGTACGTATCCTCTTTATTCATCTTAAAAAAATAATTGAATTCTAGTTTGGTACATATTTGACAAAATAATGTTCTCTTTGTATTTCATACCCACCTTGTGAAACAACTTATATTCATTATAATTATGTTAAAGTACATATGGTCAAGTCAAACAACTTATATACTTAGACACTGTCAGCCTACATTTCTCATTCAATTTCTTCCCAATTTAGATTTTTCCCAATTAACCAGTGAATGAATATGGTAATTAACCAGTGAATGAATATGGTATATGTAGTGTTACCCACAATATATTGTCATTTTACATGTTCAAATCAAATTGACTAAGAATAAAATAAAAATCAACAATTATATTATCATTCATTTTAATTCCTATGTTTAAATAAACATAGAAATTAGTAAATATTTTTAAAAATTGTATCTTTTTTTCCATAAGTATAACTTGTTTGTCAGAAATTTAGTATTCAATCTTATACCTCTAGAAATTTAATTTGATTAAATGTTGTTATTGTAATATTAATTTTTACATGACCAATAATATCTCAATTATTGTGAGAGGTTTTTAAGACTTGAATGTATGATAGTAGTACTTCTATTATTCTTAGTTAGGGTTGTAGTAGTACATATATTATTGTTAGTTGAGGTGAGTAGGTAATTTATATATAATTTCTCTAAATAAAATTTAAAATTTTTGAGAAAATGTCATTTGTAGTTAAGTTTTTTATACAATGCTTACCACTTAATTTATGGTTGTAAATCAACAACCAATTAGTTTATATAATACATGGAGCAGACTTTGTTAAATTATATTTTTATAGAAAGAAATTTTTTGAATTTGTAGTAAGAAATTGATAGTAAGATAAAAACCAATTTAAACTAAATTGGGCCCTTTGAAACCCATGATATACAATTGGCCCTGCAAAATATAGCATATTAAAAAGGTAGGTAAAACCCCAATATCAGCACAAGCCGCCACCTTACAAACAAAATGAATTTGTACATGGTCATGAAATAGGGTTTTGGAGTTATTTTTATTTTCTATAAAAGAGCGCTTTGGTGCTCTAAGGTTAAACACATCTCCAAATGAATTGGTGGAGGACTAATCAAATGAATTGGTGGAGGACTAAATAGATAAGGTTTGCTGGTTATCATGAATTGATATTGTTTAACAAAGTTAACGTAATAATTTATATTTCCTGTTTATTCATTTTCTTTTCATATGTGTTATTTGCATAAACTTTTGGTAGAAATCAAACACTAAATTAAGTATCTCATTTTCCTTGTATATATTTATGTAGATTTACATGGAATGTCACTTGTATTTATTTTTACATGACCTCTATATCAAGAATTATCCTTTCAATATTACATGTCAAGGTTAGAAAAAAAATGAGTTACATTTGTATTAATGTTTTTTGTTCCTCATGAATAATTAAATACAAGATATATGAAAAAAATGAAAATTTATAGAAAAGAAGCCCACATATTATTTATATTTTATGTTCATATTTATTGAATTATACTATTAAATTTATTTTATATTTATGTATGACCTTACTTTAGAGACATTTTCACAAGAATTATATTTTTCTTACTACTTGCAACAAGTTCCAAAAATAATGAAGAAAATGCTCCAAGTGCCTGCCATTTCTCCTCTTCATCAATGTACCGTGTAAGATTTCTTTGTTATTTTTTAACTTTTACCATGCAAATATATATTATAAATATAAATGCACATAGTACAAGTGGATCTATGTGTGCTGTGGTTTTTATTTTTCTAATGTATATATGATAAATAACTCTAAATTACTCTTTGTTGACTTAATAACACATGAAGTTTACGTATATTCGGAGTTTCCCATCTCACGAAGCCCCATCACTTTTAACTTCATCACTTTGATAGAGATGTAGGCTTTGTTTGGGAAATTTTTAGTGTCTGAAGAACTTATATTTTCAATACGTGAATAGGCAGGGTCACCATTTTCAGCCTCACTAGAACCCGTTGCTTAGTAAGTTTTATAGATCCATAACGATTTGAAAAGGATAGAGTTATGGTTTTTCTTTAATCCAGTAGTAATATTGTTGGTGGTGTCACTGGTGGTAGTAATTTTACTAGTCCAATTGGTGGCACTAGTAGTCGTAATCTTAGGAGTGGAATTTGTGGTGGGATTGTTGGTGGTGAAGTTCGTGCTAACTTAAGGTGTATCAGTGGTGGTAACTTTAATAATGGCATAAGTGGTTGTAGAATTGGTGATATATCGGGTAGTTTTAATAGTGGGATTAGTGGCAGCATGACTAGCATCTTTAGTGGTTACATTGGTGGTACCAGACACGATAATATTAGTAGTGGTTTGCTCGAATTGATGGTGCCATTGGTCCTGGAGCTCTTATTAGTGCAATTGGTGGCATTGAAAGTGGTAATCTTTGCAAGAAAATTGGTGGTGGTATTATTGGTGTTGGTGTTGAAGTTCGTGCTAGCTTAACCAGTTCCATTTGTGGCCAGTTTAATTATGGTATTACATGTGGTAGCATTGATGTTATATTGGTTAGTCTTAGTAGTGGCATTGGCGGTAGTTTAGTGGTCGTATTGGTAGCTTATTGGTGGTATTATTGTTCTTGGTGTTGAAGTTCGTGCTAGCTTAAGCTGTTCCATTTATGGCCAGTTTAATTATGGTATTACAGGTGGTAGCATTGATGTTATATTGGTTAGTCTTAGTAGTGGCATTGGTGTTGTCATTAGTGATAGATTAGTGGTCGTATTGGTGGTGGAATGGCTAGTTGCCATAGTGGTAGCATTGGTGGTATATGGGTTAGTCTTAGTAGTGGCAATTTATGGTAGCATTGTTGGTAGCTTTAGTGGTAGCACTGGTTGTATATTAGGCTATATTAGTAGTTGATTTAGCTTCGGAGATGGTGGTTGTGACGCCCTCCAAACCCGGGTCAGAAGTTTGGGGTTCACAACACACATATTATATAAACTTGTATATGAAATATTATATGTAATTATCCTTATTTACGCAACCACGGATCCCAACAGGTGAACATATGAAAACCAACCACAACCTTGACTTTTATTACGTCATATCAAATCCCAACTAGTTTAACTTACAACTGAAAATGAAATTATTCTTACAAACTTGCATAACTCAAACTAGCTCGATCCAACTCAATCGGGAATCCTAGATCGTATACTAGACTGGGGATCCTCGTTATCAACAATTTCCATTTTAAATGTAGAATGACCTAAACAGATTCACAAGGGTGAGCTAACTAGCTCAGCAAGTTATAATAAAAATAACTAGGTGTAAACAATGATCAGTTGAAATGATTCATAGGAACCAAGTTCCTTGTTAAGAAATTATTAGAATTGGATATTCATTTTTAAGTTTAAAACCAAGGTTAGGCTGCTGATCAGTGACACACTAACCCCGATCAAGGCACACAGCTCTGCTCTCTACACTGGATCAAGGCACACATTGGCCTAATATGACTACCAATATTGTGTGACCACGAAACTGTTCCATATTTATAAATCTATCCAATTCTATAACAATTCAATATGATAAATATTGTAATTCAATAAAACAGAATTAAAATTAACAATGATAAAACATTTATTTCAGAGCATAAAGCAATTCATAAATATTACCAGAGTATATCAGGGTATGTATGAAGAATAGCTTCCAGCCTGTAGGAGAATCAGGAATTAGATAAATAAAGGTTATACAAGGTTTAGTTCACTAAACCATATCATTGCTTTTACAAGCAGATTTTTAAAAACTATCTAAACAACGTTGATGTTGAAAGGTGATTCAATGTATATTGCAAGGGATTTTAAAAACATTGTAACTGAATCAATAAAATTTCGAGGTCGTTACAAATACATGTTATTGTAATACATTATATAATCGTTACAGTGTATCATAGATTTGGGCCCAAAAGTTAGGCGGTCTTGTTCAAAATTGTCAAACAATTTCCACTGTGGCCAAAGATTAAATCTTTGCTGAAATATTTCTCTCAAACACTAAATATTAAATCTTTGTAAAGACTCAAGCTCCAAGAAGATTAAATCTCGGAAAAGATTAAACCTTGAACGGAATGTATTTTTTCCCCAAATCATCTTTCCTAAAGTTCTTTCAATTCACTAAATTTAATTTAGGAGAAGATTAAATTTTGTCGATTATTGTTATTTATTGTTTAATTTACCTCCTTGCTTTTTTGTTTCTATGTTATTTTGTGTTTGGGATCTTTCATCAATGTTACACTATGTGTTAATTAGGGTTTATTTATTAAATCATGTTTATATGTCAATCGTGCCTTATTATCAGTTCTCAGTTATATTGGGATTTGTTTGGAATGACAATGGTATGAAATTGTGAGGAATCACTTGTCGTTGTAAAAGTAGAATTTGTATTTTGGACTTTTTGTTTGCTCCGTGTTCTGATAGTTTGTTAATCTTTATAGAATGAAGTACTACAAAGAAGAAATTCAATAGTTTTAAATAAAAAACTTGTGTCCAATCGCCTAGGTCATATAAAGGTGTTTGTATACTTGTTTTATTAATAATCAATTAAGCAAGTGTTATTAAAATTCACATCTTATAATTTTTTTTACTGGTTTCATTTTAGAAAAAGATAAAAGAAAATTATGAGAAGATGACCCGAGCTACGGGAAGTGAGAATAAATATGTTGAAAGAAGAGATACCACAAGTGTTGATAACAAGAATAGTTCAAGGACGGAGAGGCGATATGTTATTAATACAAATAACGAAGAAAATGACATCTATAGTATTGGTGGAGGATATTGCTCTGTAACTATGACCTTGCTACCTACTACAGGGAAATGTATCAAGTTAGCAAAAGTGGAAAGGTTGCCATCTTTTATAACATGGATTCCCTTGGATAGGTAAAACATTTTGTGCTCTTTTTTTTACAACTCCTTATCATTTGGTGATAAAGAATTAAATTAAATTACAATATGACTTTCTCTTTGCAAGGTGGTTTCTCCATAAACTTGGATCAAATCAACTCATCAAAAAAGCATCTTCTGTTCAAGGTAAAACATCAGAGTCTGAACGAACATCTCGATTTGGTCTCTTTGGCTTTGGCTCGTAGTTATAAACAAAAATACCGAAACCATGACAAGACAAACAGGTATATGGTAATTATGGGACATGCATATCTGATATTCCTCGTTATGGCCTGCACATCTATATATCTTCCACTATGATTTAGTTGGATAGTACACACAAATATGTTTTTTCGTATGGCTTTACATGGTTTTGTTTCTGCTCGGGTAAGTTGTTCAAAATTATTTCAAAATTTACCATTTTGTTTGATATATGGTTATTTGATTAAGGTCGTGTCAAATTTTACCCTTTTTGGAAACTTTTCTTATTTTTATTTACAATCTTTAGGTCGTAGTACCTATTAGGGAGGAGGATGTTAAGAATGTAGTCTTTTTCATGCATCAATACAAGTCACTAGATCCACATGGGTCGAACCCGGCATTTTTCAAACGTATTGAAATATTTTCAAAAGATATGTTGTTCTATTTTGTCAGATTTTCTTTGATACATGACATTGGCCAAGGGAACTAAATTGTAGGCTTGTATGTCTTATTCCTATGGTTAAACAACTGAAACATATGTAAGATCTTTGACCTATCTATCTTTATAATGTTGTGATGTGCATACTATCGAAGGTGGTGGTGAATAAGTTCAAACTATGTATAATCTAGACAGTGTCTAACAAACAGAGTGCTTTTAATGAAGGGAGGCTATTAGCTCATAATACAATGAATGCATTTGAAGTCACAAGGGAAAAAAGGCCGTGGCTGGGCTAAGAATTGATATTTTAAGGCATAAGATAGGTTGGAATGGAGATTTATTGATATAACGATTAAAGTTCTCTTTTACAACATAAAAAACTTTGGTACACTTTATTCTCTCCTATTTACCATGTACCAGATTCCAGTATCCGCCGCTAGAACTCAATTTGTTAATTATATGGATAAAAAGGATTTTAACATAGAATTGATTTGTTGAGAAATATGTGTAGGTAAAACTAAATTGACCACAATTTATCTCTCTAATTAATAACCACTCTTTAATTTTGATCAAATTTTCCATTGCAAAGTACTACATTATAAAAAATTAGAGCCTCCATGTATTGAGACATACATGTATACAACACTCTATAATCCACCAGCATACCAGGAAAATTGTAAAGTTTCTAACATCTCTACTATTTTCTTATTTATTTTAAATTTAGATTAATTTTAATTTCCATATTGTTAACCATGTTTATTAGATTTAAGTTTTAAGAAATCAAATACCCTTACTCAGCTATCATATCACAAATTACCATTCTCTTATAGAGGAACAAAAATAAATTGGGGATATTTTGATAAAGTTTTTGGAGAAAATCTTACCATTTAGCAATATCATTATATATCATTAAGCGTCAAGGTCTGGTCCAAAGAATGATGATCCAATGGTACATCAAGCATTTTCTTCATGGTGGTGATATTGATGACAAAGTTGTTCTCAGAGAACGACAAGTTATTAATTTTTGATTATCTTGGAAACTGTTTTTATATATTTCTACGATTTAACATAGCGTTATTATATGATTTTATGTGCGAAAATTCACAAGCAACAATATCTGATAGTGTTTATAATACATAAGTTATATTACACAAAATGTGATCATATATTATTGATTCTAGCAAGCTACAATAATTATTGAATTCACTTTATATGTTGAAATATACCTGACCCTCCTAACCATCCTAACAAAGAGTCTTATTTATTATTTTTATATATAAATAAGAAATCATGAGTTGCTTATGCAATGAGAGCCAAAAAAGGTGAAACAAATTGAACAGGAGATTTTGTACTCCTTCCATTCAACTTTTATCTGGTCTGAGAGCATCACTTGATCTAATTATCGAGGAAAGACTTGATAACATAATAGCAAGGCACACTTCCCTTCTAACAACAACAAGTTAAATGCTTTGTTCTTATATGCAGCTTAAGCAAAACACTGAAAATACTTTTTGTTTGATTATGTATTCTTTGTGAGATGCATAGAAAGTAGAAATATGTTGAATCCTTTATTTGTAGATACAATGTAAATATTACAAACCATGGCAGTTTATAGATGATTTAAGAATTACAAGTGCAATGATTTTAATTGTAGTCCATTTTTATTTCATCATCTAATTGCTTACAGAATTTTAAGAATCGGATTATTCCATGCTCATCTCTGTTTTACATTTTTGGATATTGTGTGACTATATGTTCATATCACAGGTTTATTTTGGAGGCTGGGGCGGAAAAACTATACTGAGAAAGATGAACCGTTTAGTCATATTAGTCATATTGTTACTACAGTTATGGTACCTGCTTACATTGATAGTTGAGAAGTTATTAGAAGGGCATAGAAGGATACAACTGGATCTTATGGCTTGGACTTAATAAAGTAGCATGAAAGGATTTGAGGATAGGTCATGTGAGAAATCTAAATGAGGTATATTGTCATTTCTTATATTCAATGTTATAGATTTTGTTGCATCTACATATTGACGAGAGACAAGATTAATAGTAAAATATGTTAGTTCCTCAATTCTCTTTGAGAAGCTTTAAGAAGCTTTAACAAAACTATGTCAAATTCATAATATCAGCCATAATCTTGTATCCTACTTCCTTTTGTAAGACCACACAATCATTCATAAATGGGACAAGTTATAATTATTTTCTCTATTTACCTCTTATTAACCATTTTGAAAAACAATGAAATATTTATAAATATTCTACTATAAACTTACAGGTATTCTCTGTAGTTGCAAGTGATAGGCTATCTTGCTGGTATAGAGATGATTCTTAAGGATGTTAGTTACTTGGTACAACTTGGAAGTGGGGCTGCTGCAGCTTCTGCATACTTGGAGAACAACATGCCGATGATTCCATCCTCTGAATTACCCATTAGTGATTGCACCAACTATTTCTAAATCATATTATGCTAAATACTATGCTATCTTATACCTCTAAAAATTTAATTTGATTAAATATTGTTATGGTAATATTAATTTGTACATGACAATTAATTTCCTAATTATTGTGAGAGTTTTTTAGAGTTTAATCTATTATAATAGTACATCTATTATTGTTAGTTAGGGTTGTAGTAGTACATATATTATTGTTAGTTGAGGCCAGTAGGCAATTTATATATAATTTCACTAAATAAAATTTAAAACTCTCGAGAAAATATCATTTTCAAGTTAAGTTTTTTATACAATACGTACCACTTAATTTATAGAAACTCATTTTATTTACAATATAAAATAAATTATAGTAATGCTTGTTTACCTATGCTTGTAAATCAATACCCAATTAGTTTATATAATACATGCACTAGACTTTGTTAAATTATATTTTTATAAAAAGAAAAAAATTGAAATTTGTAATAAGAAATTTATACTAAGATAAAAAAAAATAATTTAAACTATATTGGGCCAATTGAAACAATTATATACAATTTTGCCCAAAATAAAGTATATAAAAAGACACGTAAAACCCTAATATAGGTAAAGGGGGCCATGAAATAGTGTTTTGGAGGTATTATTCTCTATGAAAAAGTGTTTTGGTGCTCCAAGGTAAAACACATCTTTAAATGAATTGGTGGAGGACTAATCAAATTAACTGGTGGGGGACTAAGCGAATAAGGTTTAGAGGTTATCATGAATTGATGTTGGTTAACAAGATTAAAGTAATAATTTATATTTCCCCGTTTCTTCATTTTCCTTTCATATGTGTTTTTTGCAAAAACTTTTGGTAAAAATCAAACACTATAATTATATCCCATTTTCCTTTTATATATGTAAGTAAATTTGTTATCCTTTCAATATTATATGTCAAAGTTAGAAAAAAATTCACTTACATTTGTATTAATATTTTTGTTCCTCATAAATAATCAAATATATGATATATTAAAAAATGAAAATTTAAAGTAAAGAAGCCCACACATTATTTATATTTTATGTTCATATTTGTTGAATTATACTAATCAATTTATTTTATGTTTGTGTGTGACCTTACTTTTGAGAATTTGCATAAGAAATATATTTTTCTTGCTACTTGCAACAAGTTCCAAAAATAATGAAGACAATGTTGGATGTCCCTTCCCCTTCTTCTCTTCATCAATCTACCATGTAAGGTTTCTTTGTTATTTTTTAACTTTTATCATGCCAATATATATCATAAATATAAATGCACATAGTACACGTGGATCTATGTGGGGTATGTTTTTTATTTTTCTAATGTATATATGACAAACCACTCTAAATTACTTTGTGTTACCTAATAACACACGAAATTTACTTATATATAGAGTTTCCCATCTCACAAAGCCCCATCACTTTTTAACTTAATTTTACAAGACACCTATTTGAAAATGAGATTTCTTACTTGATAGAGATGTGGGGTTTTTTGTGAAAATTTTTTAGTGGTGTAAGAACTTATATTTTCAATACATGAATAGGTTCGGTCACCATTTTGAGCTTCACTAGAACCAGTTCCTCATGTAACTACTATAGATCCGTAACAATTCAAAAAGTATAGAGTTATAAGTTTTTCTCAAATCGAGTAGTAATATTGTAGGCCGTGTCATTGGTGGTTGTAATTTTACTAGTTCAATTAGTGGTACTAGTAGTCGTAATCTTAGGAGTGGAATTGGTGGTGGGATTGTTGGTGGTAAAGTTTGTGCTACAGAGTATCATTGGTGGTAACTTTAATAATGGCATCAGTGGTAGTATCATTGGTGGTATAGTTGCATTGGTAGTAGCATGACTAGCACCTTTAGTGGTTATATTGGTGGTACCTGAAATGATAATATTAGTAGTGGATTTGGTGGCATTGATGGTTACATTGGTCCCGGTGCTCTTATTAGTGTAACTGGTGACATTGGAAGCGGTAATCTTTGTTAGAGAACTGGTAGTAATATTATATGTATTGGTGGTGAAGTTTATTCTAGCTTAAGGAGTTCCATTTATGGTATTACACGTGGTAGCATTGATCTTATATTGGTTAATCTTAGTAATGGTATTGGTGGTAGCATAGCTTGCATCTTTAGTGGTGGTTCTGGTGGTAGAATGGCTAGTTGGCATAGTGGTATCATTGCTGAAATATTGGTTAGTCTTAGTAGCCGAAATTATGGTAGCAATGCTAGTAGCTTTAATGGTAGCATTGGGTGTATATTAGGTAATATTAGTAGTTGATTTAGTTTCGAAAATGGTGGTTGTGACACCCTCCAAACCCGGGTCAGAAGTTTGGGGTTCACAACACACACAATATATAAATCAGTATATGAAATATTATATGCAATAACCCTTATTTACGCAACCACGGATCGCAACAGGTTAAATATGAAAACAAGCCAAAACCTTAACTTTTATTATGTCGTACCAAATCCCAACTAGTTTAACTTACAACTAAAAATGAAATCATACTTACAAACTTGCAAAACTCAAACTATAACATAAAGCTCCTGCTAGTTCGATCCAACTCAACCTGGAATCTTAGCTCGCATACTGGACCGGGGATCCTCGTTACCAACAATTTCCTTTTTAACTTTAGAATGACATAAATAGATTCGCAAGGGTGAGCTAACTAGCTCAACAAGTTAAACTAACAATAACCGAGGGTAAACAATGATCAACTCAAATGATTCATAGAAATCATGTTTCTTGTTAAGCAGTTTTGTAATTGGATATTCAATTTTAAGTTTAAATTGGATATTCATAGAAATATTTATAAATTTTCTACTATAAACTTACGTGTGTTTTCTGTAGTTGCAAGTGATAGGGTGTCTTGCTTGTATGGAGATGATTCTTAAGGATGTTCGTTACTTGGTACAACTTGGAAGTATTCCATCGTGTGAATTAATGATAACATGCCATTAATTCCATCCTCCAAATTTCCCATTAGTGTTTGGAGCAACTATTTTTAAATCATTTTATGCTAAATACTATGTAAAAAACATGTTTCATGTGCGGTAAGTCTACTACTTCTTGCATTGATTTACACCTTTCTTTGTTGACTTATTTTTATGTAAATTTTATCAAATTCAAATGAGTATTTAAAGTGTTGTTAGGACTTGGTTTTAGTGGAACAAGTCTTGAATTTTGGTCCCACTAATTCTATTGAAAACATAAATTGTTAGTTTCTTGATGGATAATCTAGGTACAAGAAGATAAATCCAATTAGAAGTTATTTTGCTTGCTTAAATAGCAATAATAACTCTTGACTTACAAAGAGAGAAATATTATAGGTTCTATTAGCAAACAAAAATAAAATTTTGGTAGAATAGAAAGCGAATAAGCCATAGTGGGAACATAATAATTATAATTTAATTGACTAATTTATTTCAACTAAAAAAGATAAATGTTCATTTAAACTTAAAAGATAAATATTTAATAATTTAAATAAAGATAAATTAAATAGTGTTAAGGGTGGCTTTATTAATTTACATATTTAGAATTTGGATCGAATCAATTTTTCTAAAAAACTATTGAATTTGGATTTTATACAAAATTTTGAGGGCCAAGAATGATGCAAATTAGAGGTCCGAATTAAATATATGTAAAAAACTTAATTTTATTACTTTTCATTTCTTCAAAAAATAATGTACATTTGTTAAATTTTCTTTAAATATATTAAAGAGGTGTACAATTTTTTCCGATTTAGAATTTATCCCAAAATATTTTATTGTACAAAATTGGATGAAAAATAAAACTATCAAAAAAATTATTTCAATATTTTTAAATTCCAAATTTGTGTAAATCCAAGTTTTTTCTCTTTAGGAGAGAAGCAAAGTTTTATAATAAAATAAATGGTCAGGAAGCTTGGGGCCTTTTTAAATATGACTTTCTTAAGATCAGACGAGTTTTTTAAATTTTTTATGGTTTATATTTAAAACTAAATATAATGTATTTTTATATATCATTTATCAATATTAAGTACCTTATTTACATATATTGATTCAATAATAATTAGTCGATTTAGTTGGTATATAATTGGACTTTAAATTGGATACTGGATAATTGTTCATTATTAAGTTGGTATATAATTGGATACTGGATACTAGGTGTTGTTGGGAGGCCATAAAGATAAAATAATTTTTTTTTCATATTCAGTATATAAATTATTTTCTTATTCATTTATTAATGTTGTGTATTTTTTTAGAAAAGACATATCAGTATTCATTAATCTTGATATTTACATATTTTATATAAGTTAATTTATAATTCAAGATTAAATATTTAATTTGTTCAATTTATTTTGCAAACATAAGTATGTTTATGATGATTATTTATATTTTATTTTTTACAATATTGTATTTTCCTTGTAAATCTGAGTAAGTAGATTTGAGAATAATGTGTTTGTTTTTATCATAACAATTTATGAGTTCATGTTCTTTATTTTATCCTTAAAATGACGTCTCAATAATATATTTAACATATTTTATTAGCAAGAAAATCATAAAAACAAATTTACATTATTGATATCATTTCAATTTAAATAAATATTGACTTTACTATGAATAATTCATATAAATTTCCAAAAGTTTGATTGTTCAACCGTGTTAGTTTAACAAGATAGTATCATTCAATAAAATAAAATATACATGTTTAAATTATTTAATCTCCATTAGTTTATTCTGTAACTTTTACCTAAAATTAAGAAAAGCCCTTTATAATAGAACATTATGCAATTTTTTGTGAGCATAGTTTATACTCTTGTAATGTATCATCCTAATTGTTCTTCTGGTCAAAACTTCATTCAATTCTTCTTCTTGCTGATCAAGGCTTGCTTCTTCTTAGCGTTTGGCTTTCTAATGAGCAGCAAAGTGTCTGACTTCAACACAATTATAGCACTTGATCTGACTTGTAATTTTCCCATACCTTGACTCCTTGCAATCATTCTTTCTTTAATTCCTCTTATCAAGGTAAAGTTGGAGGAAGTAGAGTCTTTTTTTCAAAAAAAATTTTTGAAGTCTATATAGCCCATATTTCTAAACTTTTTAACTAAAAGAGCATCAATTTGTAGGATATCTTCATCATTACCATGATCAATTTTGTAATAACCATGATTTTTGTAATTGTATATATATATATATACATTTTTCGCATTTTTATTTATTTGGTTATATAAGAAAAATAATATTTTATTATATAGATTTGTTATAAAATCTAAAGACGCATATTTTTATATTAAAAATAAATATTTCTAGTTATCTAAAATATTTAAGTAAGGTTAAAAAAATTGTTTTAATTTATATGTGCATAATTTTAATTTAATATATATTTATTTTATCATTAGAATTTAATAATAGGTGTAGTTATGTTGTGTATATTTATTAGTACGTGTTATGTATATTTGAAAAACTCAGTCAAATATAGATATTAACAAACAGATAATGTTTGTTTAAATTTGTGATCACGTACCCACTAAACATTAAATCCGAGTATTAGTTGAACCAACTTGTGTATAAATAGGCTATTAGCATATCATTTTATCTCTGTATAACATCTTCTCTTTTCATTGTTATTAGTTTATTTTATTATTTACTTCCATGGTTATTTGTATAACACTATAGTTTACTTAATTTAATCATTTACTTTGATGTTGATTATTAAATGTTTTAGTTAATAATCACCATTTTTTTGTAAATATTTAATGCATGAATTTATATTTATAATTATATATTTTGTGCATGCATAATAATTCATATGTTATATGTTAAATATATGTTTGATTTAGATATGGATTTAGATTAGTGCACCAATTAAATATATACTCATTTATTAAATTGATTATACTTATTTTGTATAATGATATTTTCACACGTATGGTTATGAAAATTTTATACACCAATATTTATATTTTGTCCACTAGCATAATCATAAGCATATGTTACCTATTTTATTTATCTTTGTTATTTTATTTTAAGGATTATATAGATAGTAAATATTAAATGTACATCTATTTTTTTCTAAATTTAAATAGTTTACATATACTTGATTTATTATTATTATATATAATGTATTTAAGTGTTGAGTTTATTTTATTTGTGGGTACACAAACTATTATATGAGAATGGTCGTATTTATATTTCAATATGAATATATTTTGTTACTTGTAATGACATTTAATTGTTATTATGGGTTAAGCTTTATAAAGTTAAAGTGTGGTTAGCTCAGTGGCATGTTAACATTCTGATTATTATATTAAGTGTATGTGTGTATGTCTAGGTTCATTTTGGCAACATTGGGAGATATTGCTATTAAGGTAAGTTAACTCTTCACACTTTATTTATTTTAAAATCTTTTAAACATTTTTGCACTCCTTTTATTTTAAAATTTATGGATCAAGTACCCTGTTTACAAATAACAATTGCTATGCCTTCAGGAGCACAATGTATGATACCTTAGAAAGGCGCGCATTGACAGAAATTATGCACTTTTGATACTCTGTCACCAGGTATTTCTGGCCTTAGCGTGTGGAATTTTATATCTTATGTCATATGGATTTTGGAAAATGATTTTTATTTTATAAAATTATGATACTTGATTCACTAGTGTACAACTATTTTCTTACTCATTACTCACAAATTTTGACGTGCTTAGCTTTTGCGACATCTTAAAGGTGGATGTTTTGGAACAATATTTTAGTGATTATGTTTGTATTGCAGCTGGGTCTCCAAGATTTGCTTTATTTTCAGCTTATATGATTTTATTTCTATCTGGGATTTTAGAAATTTATGAAAAACTAGAAACTTATTCTTATTATAGATTTAATTTGGAGTTTTAGCTGAATATTAAAGTATAACTATTTTCTCAAAAGTTGGGGTATTACAGTTGCTATTCAGAGCCTAGGTTAGTTTCCTGTAGACTGCCCTTGCTGTGAGTTATTTGTGTTTCCAAAAAAACTACTTTTATTTTTTTTTGGTTAAATATTTTATGACTTTCTCGATACAAAAATATTTTTGGAATCATTAATTGTTTTTGGTATGTTTAAATTTGGGGACCTAATTTTTTTAAGGAGGGTAGAATGTAATAACCATGATTTTTGTAATTATATATATATATTTTTCGCATTTTTAATTATTTGGTTATATAAGAAAAATAATATTTTATTATATAGATTTGTTATTAAATCTAAAGACGAGTAGTTTTATATTAAAAATAAACATTTCTAGTTATCTAAAATATTTAAGTATGGTTAAAAAAATTGTTTTAATTTATATGTGCATAATTTTAATTTAATATATATTTATTTTATCACTAGAATTTAATAATATATATTTATTAGTACTTGTTATGTGTATTTGAAAAACTCAGTCAAACACTACATCTTAACAAAGAGATAATGTTTGTTTAAATTTGTGATAATAGGCTATTAGCATATCATTTTATCTCTGTATAACATCTTCTCTTTTAATTTCCTATATTTTTACTTATGTATTTTACATGTTTATTCCATACTTCTATATATATATATATAATTAAATTACATTTTTGTGAACTTATGTATGACTATTCTAATTCACTTGTTATTAGTTTATTTTATTATTTAGTTCCATGGTTATGTATATAACACTATAGTTTACTTAATTTAATCATTTAGTTTGATGTTGATTATTAAATGTTTTAGTTAATAATCAGCATTTTTTTGTAAATATTTAATGCATGAATTTATGTTTATAATTACGTGTTTTGTGCATGCATAATAATTCATATGTTATATGTTAAATATATATTTGATTTAGATATGCATTTAGATTCGTGCACCAATTAAATATATGCTCATTCATTAAATTGATTATACTTATTTTGTATAATGATATTTTCACACCTAAGGTTATGAAAATTTTATACACCAATATTTATATTTTGTCCACTTGCATAATCATAAGCATATGTTACCTATTTTATTTATCTTTGTTATTTTATTTTAAGGATTATATAGATAGTAAATATTAAATGTACATCTCTTTTATTCTTAATTTAAATAGTTTACATATACTTGATTTATTATTATTATATATAATGTATTTAAGTTTTTTTTATTTGTGGGTACACTATTTTGAACTATTATATGAGAATGGTCGTATTTATATATCAATATGAATTTATTTTGTTACTTGTAGTGACATTAATTGTTATTATGGGTTAACTTTATAAATTTAAAGTGTGGTTAGCTTAGTGGCATGTACATGTTAACATTCTGATTATTATATTAAGTGTATGTGTGTATGTCTAGGTTCATTTTGGAAACATAATTTGGGAGATATTGCTATTAAGATAAGTTAACTCTTCACATTTTATTTATTTTAAAATCTTTTAAATATTTTTGCACTGCTTTTGTTTTAAAATTTATGGATCAAGTACCCTGTTTTACAAATAAGAATTTCCAGTGAGCTCTCACTTATGAACCAGTTTTGATACCTTACTAGGGAGTTCTACTTATGATGCCTTCGAGAGAGCACACTCTATGATACCTTAGTAAAGGGCACATTATTGACAGAAATTATGGACTTTTGATACTGTGTTACCAGCTATTTGTGGCCTTAGTGAGCTGTGGAATTTTATATCTTATGTCATATGGATTTTGGAAAATTATTTTTATTTTATAAAATTATGATACTTGATCCACTAGTGTTGAACTGTTTTCTTGCTGGGCTCTTGCCTCATTACTCACAAATTTTCAAGTGCGACATCTTAAAGGTGGATGCTTTGGAACAATATTTTGGTGATTATGTTTGTATTGGAGTTGCGTCTCCCAAGATTTGCTTTATTTTCAGCTTAGATGATTTTATTTCTCTCTGGAATTTTAGAATTTTATTTCTTATTATGGATTTAATTTGGAGTTTTAGCTGAATATTTAAGTATAATTATTTTCTAAAAAGTTGGGGTATTACAAATTTCACTTCCTCAATAATTTTGAAAGCCATCATGAGTATTTGAGACTCAGTGTCAGACTATAAAATCGTGGCCTTTCATTTTGAAATGGCTATTTCTTGCAAATTTCTCTCTTGTTTTTCCTTTACCGTGAGAGAAACATGTCTTGTCGCATTTCGTCTTACTTTTCTACTCCATGTCCGGGTCATTAGTTTTCAGAATTCCATATATCTTAACTAGAGATGTGTCTTCAAGATCATAGTTATCCCTTATTGATATAACTTTCAAGTCACACTTTTGAGGAAGTGCAAGAAGAACATTCAAGTTTGAATCTGCTCGATCATACTCTATGTCAACAAGTGACAAATCATTCAACAATTTCTGAAATCTATCATAGATTTCAAACAAATACTCATCAAATTTTGAGTTAAAGTGCTCATACTGGTGATTGATTATTGTCCTTCGAATCTTCTTGATAGTCGTTGTGCCTTACACTTAACCACCAAAGTGGCTCAAATTTCCTTGGTTTTTTTGCATCCAATAAACCTAGGGGACATCACACTAACTAGATTGTTATGCAAAAATGTCCAACTTTTCCATTTTTTTCTTGACCACAAATAGCATCAACCAGTCTTATGGGCTAATGAGGTCCATCATAAATCCCTTCCAGTATTCAAGATGTGTTACTTACAAACATATAGTCATCTCGACTTTACAGAAATGATATTTATTAATTTTCAAGATTGAAAATTTGAGGGTTTCATATATGTTCATATTGTTGTTGATTTGGTTTATGGCTAATGGTGACCGCACATTTTGTTGAGTTTCATTATCTGCTTGTGGATCTTAAAGTAGTTTTATATAAACACCAAGCTTTGATATCAATTTTTAGGCCTTTAATTACCTATAGATGGGGTCAATATAATTATAACAATCAAATCCAATTATGCACTCAATAATGAAGAATAGTTTTTATATTATTGAATAAAAATTTATTACAAAATTCTCTAGCTCAAGATGAGCAAATATCTTCAGAGTTTGTAGGTTATTGAAATTCGATGTCTCGATAGATAAAATAATATTCTAACTGTCAAGACAAATGGGACAGTCTCTTATGCAAATGAGACAGTCCCTCTACAAATGAGACAGGGTATGGGACAGTCTCTTTTAACTGCAGAAAGTAAATTACTGAAAGAAACCCTTTCCAAAGCTACCTTGCTACCTAGCCCACGCTATTCCTTAGTCTTCTAGCTACCTTGCTATACATTGGAATCAAGCTTGCCACAACCCGGCACAAAGTTGATATGAATACACGAGTACAAGTAAAAATAGATTGATTATAAATCAAATTAGGCTTCTTGTTTGACTTGATATTCAAGAGATATAAAATAAGAATGGTGTTTCAGATTATAAAGATAGAACATGGAATCATTAGGTGTAATCTGAAAATATGAGATGTGTCTTCTTCTTTGATAGAATATTCAAGAGAATGAAATAAGAAGAGTTTTTTAGAGAATAAAGATAGAACGTGAAATAAGCACTCTTGTTGGATCTAAAAAACAAGATGTGTATTTATACAAACAAATCTAACGGATTTAATTTTCAAAACAAAGAAGAGATAAGAATGGATAATCTTTTTGTTTGAAAATATTTGAATGAAAAACTAATCTGTTAGTGTTTGAAAAAGATAAACCAAGTAAAAGATAAGTTTTGAAAGATTCAAACTTGGTTCATAGGATAGGATTGTTGAGATAAGATTTATCCAGTCAAATAGAATTACAAAACCCTATCACTTATAAAAATTAAGTCCCATAATCTGCATTCTCTACGTACATCTTGAATTAGGTCATCATCAGAAATCTGCAAATCAACATTCTCCCCCTTTTATGATGATGACAAAGAGAAGAATTGCTCCCCCTATCAAAAATACTTTAAGCTCTGTTCAAGATGTTAGTAACAACAAAATAGCATATGCAGATTATATTTTTATGCAACATATATAACAATAAGTATAGAATCAAATGAAATTAGTACATAATCAAAATCGAAAAATAACTCTTTCTCCCCCTCAACATCATAAAAGGGTTAAAAGAATTAATCACACAAGGAGCACATACCAAGTTCTCGACGCATCAAACAAAATCTATCTTCAGCTAAGGGCTTAGTGAAGATATCTGCACGCTGTTTCCTAGTAGAATTATAAATAAGCTCAATATTACCTTTAGAAACATTATCTCGTAGAAAATGGTGACGAACATCAATATGCTTAGTACGAGAATGCATGACAGGATTTTTAGAGATATTAATTGCAGAAGTATTATCACAATAAATAGGAATATTTGAGTAAGAAATACCAAAATCCTGCAATATTTGTTGCATCCACAAAATTTGAGCACAGCAACTTCCAGCTGCAATGTACTCTCCTTCAGCTGTAGAAAGAACTACTGAAGTTTGCTTTTTGCTATGCCATGCAACAAAACAATCTTCTA
Source organism: Apium graveolens (assembly GCF_009905375.1). NCBI lineage: Eukaryota > Viridiplantae > Streptophyta > Magnoliopsida > Apiales > Apiaceae > Apium > Apium graveolens. The sequence continues at coordinate 267,371,866 of NC_133654.1, read as the reverse complement.
AAAATTCACAAGCACCACTTGTGCTTTTTCTATCAACCTGTGACCCTGCATAGTCAGCATCTGAAAAATCGATTAAGTCAAAGGAAGAGGAGCTTGGAAAAAATAATCCCAAGTCACTCGTACCTTTCAAATATTTAAAAATACGTTTAACGGCATTCAAGTGAGATTCTTTAGGTTGAGATTAAAAACGAGCACACAAGCACACACTATACATAATGTCAGGTTGTGAGGCAGTTAAATATAATAATGAGCCAATCATACCTCGAAATTTAGTGACATCTACAGGTGTACCTTGTTCATCCTTTGTAAGCTTAACTGAAGTACTCATCGGAGTTGATTTAGGTGTGACATAATCAAGTGCAAACCTTTTGAGTAGATCCTTAATGTACTTGCCTTGGTGAATAAATATTCCTGCATTAGACTGATTAATTTGCAAACCTAGAAAGTACTGTAATTCACCCATTAAACTCATATCGAATTCCTTATGCATGAAATCAGAGAACCACTTACACAAAGATTCGTTAGAAGATCCAAATACTATATCATCAACATAAACTTGAACTAAAAGAAAGTTATCACGTTTATGAAAAATAAAGAGAGTTGGATCGAGTGTACCACGAATGAAACCATTGTTCACAAGAAACTGACTGAGACGCTCGTACCAACAGCGAGGGGACTGTCTCAATCCATAGACAGATTTCTTGAGCTTGTAAACATAGTTAGAGTACTTCTCGTGAATAAAACCTGGAGGCTGCTTCACGTAGACTTCTTCCTTGAGGTTTAGAAAAGCGCTCTTGACGTCCATCTGATAGAGCTTGAACTTCTTGTGAGCTGCAAAAGCCATTAAGATTTGAATAGCTTCTAAATGAGCTACTGGAGCATATGTCTCGTCATAATCGATTCCTTCCTGCTGGTTGTATCCCTGAGCAACCAAACGAGCTTTATTTCGAATGATATTTCCATCTTCATCCTTCTTATTCTTGAAAACCCAACGAGTACCAATGATCTTGGCATCCTGAGGAGGTGGGACGAGTTCCCAAACATCACAACGCTCGAACTGATTCAATTCCTCCTACATTGCAACAGACCAGTGTTCATCTGCAACTGCTTCTTGAGCATTCTTTGGTTCAAATTCAGCAACAAAAGCACAAAATGCACACAGATTATGAAATCTGCTTTGAGTAGAAATCCCTTGATCTAAATCAGTGAGAAGATTATCTGGTGGATTATTCTTCACAGTCCTAGAAGATTTAGGAAGTTGAATATTACTCATCTCTTCCTCATTAGAATTGTCTGCCTGGAAATGAATAGGAGTTGTCTCATTCAAAAGAGACTGCCTCATTTCCGCTTGTGAAGATTTATCTGGAGGAGTAACAGAATTCATATTTGAAACACTATCGGGAGTCTTTGGAGAGCCATAAGAGTCATCTGAAGTTTGAGTAGATCCTGAAGAATTATTAGAAGACTGAGATGGACCTGGAGACTCTTGACTGCTTGATTTGTCAGAATGAGACTGACTCTTTTCAGAATGAGACTGTCACATTTGAGAATGAGACGATAAATCCGCAGTGTCTTCATCAATTTGAGATATATTCCTTGAGGATTCATTGAACGCAATATTGATGGATTCTTCTACTTTGTTCTTGACAGAATTATAAACACGATAAGCTTTGCTTGTGGTAGAATATCCCAAGAAGATTCCTTCCGTAGATTTTGCATCGAACTTGCCTCGATTATTTTGAGTATCTAAAATAAAACACTTGGAACCAAATACTCGAAAATAACTAATGTTAGGAGTCCTTTTGTTAAGTAATTCATACGGAGTTTTAAGCAAAATAGGACGAATAATTACTCTATTTAAAACATAACAGGAAGTGTGTACCGCTTCAGCCCAAAATTTTCTTGGAAGCTTACTCTCATACAGTAGAGTTCTGGTAGTTTCCTATAAAGTCCTGTTCTTGCGTTCTACTACTCCGTTCTGCTAAGGAGTTCGAGGAGCTGAGAATTTATGAGTGATTCCTCTTGATTTGCAGAAGGTTATGGAATCCTTCTCGAATTCACCTCCATGATCACTACGAATTGTCTTGAGCTTAAATGAATACTTAGTCTCAAGGTTAGTAATAAGATCCTTAAACTCAACAAAAGCTTCATCCTTAGTTCGTAAAAATAATACCCATGTAAAGCGAGAAAAATCATCAACTATAACAAAAGCATAATTCTTACCTCCCAAGCTTACATAACTTTCTGGACCGAAAAGATCTAGATGAAGGAGCTGCAAAGGAACAGAAGTTGATACTTTATTCTTAGCAGTAAAGGAAGTTTTCACCTGTTTTCCAAGTTGGCAAGGTGTACAAGGTTCTGTTTTCTTGTACTTCAGCTTTGGTAGACCTCGAACCAGATCATGAGAAGATATCTTCCGAAGAAGATCCATGTGAACATGGCCTATACGTTGATGCCAAAGATTCTGCTGATCCTGAACAGTAGCAAGACAAATTTCCTCCTGTTGTTCATCAAAATCTAACACGAAAATATTTCCTTTTCTTTTGGAAACTAAAGCAAACTCGTTAGTCTTAGTACCAATATAACATACATCTTTATCGAACTTAACCTTATGACCAGCATCAGTAAGTTGACTTACACTAATGAGATTATATTTCAAACCATCAACTAAATAAACATTAGAAATAACAAACTTGTCATTACCAATGGTGCCTTTTCCAATAATTCTGACGGTGTTTGAATCTCCAAGAGTAACTAAACCACCTTCCTTGGCAACTAGAGATAGAAACTTGGATTTATCACCTGTCATGTGACTTGAACAACCACTCTCGATGATCCATTTATTTCGCGGAACATGGACCTTCAAACAAACCTGCAAGAATTGCTTTATCTCTTAGGTACCCACTTAACCTTGGGTCCTGGTTGGTTAGTATCACAAATCTTATATAAATGTCTATCTGAGTTCTTAATCTATATCTGAACAATATTAACAAAAGTATTAGCAGACTTATATCTAGCAGACGATCTATAAGAAGAGTTAGAAGAGTGGCCCTTGATACCACATAATCTAGATTCAGATGTAGGGTGGCCAGCTTTGCCACAATCTTGACATTTCTCATAAGGCATCTTATATTTCATAGGAGCTCGCTTATACCCTCCTTGAAATGCATGTTTCTTGATTGATTCACATCCTAAACCTCCTTTATCAAGAGAAGATTTTTGTTCTCCAAGAAGAGCATTCAAAGTTTCTTCTCCATGGAAACATTTAGCTAAATCCTTTTCAAGCTGTTCGATTTTCTTCTTTAATTCAGGAACCAGGGGATCAGGAGCACTGTCTTCTTTAACGGTTTCTGGATCAACAAATATTGACTCTTTCTTCAAGGCTTCAAGGCATACATCCTTCATCTCAATATTATTTTTGAGATATTGATTTTCTTCAGTAAGTTTTGAAACCCTTTCAAGCAATGATTTGTTCTCAGCAACTAGGGCTTCTTCCTTCATGGGGTCATCCATTTCACTAAGAACATCACTTAATGCTTATTTTAAATAAGCATTCTTTTCTTTTAACTTCTTAACCTGGACCTGCAAATTCAACATGGATGAAGATATATTTGAATTATACTTAATATTCTGTACCTCATCATTGTCACTGGAGTTGTCCTCTAGTCCAGCAAAGCAAAGTTGAGCAACTTCATCATCTAAATCGATCTCCACGTCAGATTTATCATCACTCCAAGTAATTAATGCCTTCTTTTTGTTCTTCAGCTTGTAGCAGTCCTTTTTGAAGTGCCCTTTCTTTCCACACTCAAAACAAGTATCCTTGCTTTGATTCATTTTAACCTCCTTGCTCAGATTAGATTTGAAGTCCTTCTTTGGAAACTGTAACTTAATAGGTCGTTAGGAAGCATTCCGTTTGGCAAGAAGTTTATGAAACTTCTTTATTAGAAGAGCAATCTCTTCATTAGAATCATCAGGAGACTCATCTGCATCTGCATTAAGTGCAAGAGTTTTCTTACGAGGAGCTTCATCTTCTTCATCATATCTACGTAGCTGATTTTCGAATTCTTCCAATTCACTGAATAGTGTTAGAGTGTCCATAGTCGAGAGCAGCGTAGAATCCTGCAGAATGGTAACCTTTGGAGCAAACTTCTTTGGCATTGCTCTGAGGATTTTCCTATTAATCTCAGATTGAGGAATGATCCTTTCCAGAAGTGAGATAGAGTTCATCAATGTCAGAAACCTCCCTTGAGCATCTCGCACGCTTTCATCTCTTTCCAACCTGACACCTTCATAGTCACTCATTAGCATACTTAATTTTACTTCACGTACCTTAGACGTGCCTTCGTGGCTGACGTTGATTGTATCCCAAATGTGCTTGGCAGTAGTACATGCTGAAACTTTTCTTAATTCTGTAGCTACATTGCCATTGAGAAGTGAGTTCATAGCTTTAGCATTGGAGTTCATTGCATTCACTTCTTCAGGAGAAAGATCCTTGAGAGATTTCGGCTTCCTTTCTTTCATGGGAATTGTAAAACCATTTTCTACAACATCTCATTCGAAAGCATCATGCTGGAGAAAGATCTTCATCCGAAACTTCCAGTCATTGTAGTTTTCAGCACCATGAAGTAGTGGTGGATAACTGTTTGGATACCTATCTGGTTGAGCCATGGATCGCTAGCAAAATAAATACTAAAAAGAGAATTAAATGCACCTGCTCTGATACCAAATGAAATTCGATGGCTCGATAGATAAAATAATATTCTAACTGTCAAGGCAAATGGGACAGTCTCTTATGCAAATGGGACAGTCCCTTTACAAATGAGACAGGGTATGGGACAATCTCTTTTAACTGCAGAAAGTAAATTACTGAAATATAAATGCAGTAATAAAGAAATTAAACAATGTAGAATACCAAGAGTTTTCACTTGGTTCGGCCCCTACACCTAGTCTATGGCCTACATCCAAGTCCCATGCCAACTAGCATAGAGAATGTATTATATCAACTTTAATAAAAGAACTTACAGTCTTTTCCTTGATTACAAATATAGCACCTAAAAGAAACCCTTTCCCAAGCTACCTTGCTACCTAGACCACTGCTATTCCTTAGCCTTCTAGCTACCTTGCTATACTTTGGAATCAAGCTTGCACAACCCGACCCAAAGTTGATATGAATACAGGAGTACAAGTAAAAACAGATTGATTACAACTCAAATTAGGCTTCTTGTTTGACTTGATATTTAAGAGATATAAAACAAGAATGGTGTTTCAGATTATAAAGATAGAATATGAAATCATTAGGTGTAATCTGAAAATATGAGATGTGTCTTCTTCTTTGATAGAATATTCAAGAGAATGAAATCAGAAGAGTTTTTTAGAGAATAAAGATAGAACGTGGAATAAGCACTCTTGTTGGATCTGAAAAACAAGATGTGTATTTATACACACAAATCTAATGGGTTTAATTTCCAAAATAAAGAAGAGATAAGATTGGATAATCTATTTGTTTGAAAATATGTGAATGAAAAACTAATATGTTAGTGTTTGAAAAAGATAAACCAAGATAAGTTTTGAAAGATTCAAACTTGGTTTATAGGATAGGGTTGTTGAGATAAGATTTATCCAGTCAAATAGAATTACAAAAACCTTATCACTTACATAATGTGCATTCTCTAGGTACATCTTGAATTAAGTCATTATCAGAAATCTGCAAATCAACAGTTATGTGTATGATAAAATTAATGCACCTGTTTTAACCTACTAGTGTTAACCTAATTTCTGCTTATATACTGCACACTTAGACAATTAATATAAAGATAAAATCAATAAGGAATCTGAATACATATGCTATAATATCAAAAAAATACTAATATGTAAAATGTTGATGAGAAGTATTCATCAATAAATACTGATGAGGTCATTTTTGTTAAACTCTCATATGAAATACTAATGGAAAAAATGTGATAGTTATATACTAATATCATCAACTTTTGACACCAATTTTTTTGAAGGTTTATAAGCCATTTTTTAATTTTCAGGAAATCAGAATTCAATTCCCACCGACATGGGTAGGTTCCGCCTTTGGACAAAAATTGAGGTATGTTCTGGGATTTGACAAACTTTGAATTTAAATTTTGATCTCCTTTTTTAATAGTTTTTCTCTGAATTTGGTGATCTTATTAGTTTTCTATATTTTCTTAAAATATTTGCAAGAAAAGAAATGTTTATTCAAATAACTAATTTGGATTAAAATTACTCAAAGAACTATAAAAAATGGGGAGTACAAAATATAAGTAATGTAAATGATAATAGTCATTTCATACCAAAGTCAATATAAATGATGAATTACTTAAAATCTTAGGACAAACTTAGTAGAATATACTTCATCCCATAATACATGTTTTTTGAACTTTGTTCATGTAAAATTAATAATTTTACATATCCTTTTAAAATAATTATTTTTTTGAATTAAAGTTTAATATTAATAATTTTATTCAAAAAAGGAAATTCTAGAAATAATATTTGTATGTATCTTCTTTATTCATCTTAAACAAATTATGGAATTATATTTTGGTACGTATTTGACAAAATAATGTTCTTTTTGCATTTCATCCTCACCTTGTGAAAAGACCCAAAATTTTGTCTATTGAAAATTTTGAGTTACAAAACAAGTTTATAAATATAAGCATTGTTTTAAATAATAAATTTCATTAAAATTGAAAATATTAAAAATCTTCATTATAATTATGTTAAAGTACATATGGTCAAGTCAAACAACTTTT